>NC_030387.2:14645000-14945000 GCF_001625215.2 Daucus carota subsp. sativus
GGATATGATCGAATAAAAAAAATTTTAAGTTACAAACTTACAAACTTTTTTTTATTCTTCCATCGTGTTAATCCTTAGTTATAGAATGTATTAATGTTGAAAATTCTTGAAAAATCATCACAATTTTTAGAAAAAACGCGTAAATAAATCGTGCATTCAACACATTTGTAACTGGGGTTCAACATCGGGTGTTGAACACTAATTATCATTATGTTGAATATATCTATAAAGATGCTTAAACTATAATTCTGGGGTTTGGTCAGGGTCTAGAATCATAAATATTAGTTATATAATACGTTTAACTTAGTTCTTACATTGAAAAATTAGTTTATGTACTTCTCTAACACAATTCTAATCGATGTTCAACAAAATATGTTAAAAAAAATATTGAACTCAAATTATATATGTGTTGAACGCATAAAATTTGCAAGTTTGTAAGTTTGTACCAGAACCCACCCCTATATATATATATATTAGTGATTGTCAAATAAAATTATATTATATACATATATATTATTTATAATTATGTTATATATATTTGTTAAATCTCTTCAAATAATAGTTAAATATTATATAATCAATCTCGCATTACTATTATACCAAATTTGTATAAAATGATTATATTATTATAATATGTCTCTTTGTAGTTAGTACTCATATTTATTATCATATTTACACTTTTGTTTGTGTTTTTTAGTAGTTGTTGTAGTTTTAAAATGATAAATATCATATAAATTCATTACAAGAAAAGATTTTAATTATTGTATATTTAAATTTTATTTTGAACTTCAACCAAAAATTTTTATTCTTAAGCATACAAACCGCACCGCATTTTTGTGGTGCGGTTTACGCGGTTTTTATACTAGCGTGGTGCGGTTGCGGTTTGATTTTTCAACCAAACCGCATACGCGGTTTGGTTCGCGGTTTTAGCGAAAAACCGCACCGCCCGCACCGCGATCACCCCTAGATCAATGTATAATACCTTTGCTGCTCTTGTTGGTTCTATATTTGCTCAATTGAGCGTATTAGATTTTTTACCTTTTTGGATATATTAAAAACTTAAAATGATCTAAAATATTGAAAAACATTATAATTTATTGGGCTTTTATCTCTCTTTATTCTATTACATGGGACTAAATTTAAAGTACTGTCCATATTCTTAAACTGATGTATACGGGAGAGATAGATATTACTATAATGAATTTATTGGATATAATTAATAACTAATAATTATAAATATTAATACTACATGTATGTGTATATATTGGAGGCCCCTCTATTAATGAAGGTCTTAGACAAATAACTGGGGAGACTCTCCCTGAAGCCGGCTCTGAGTATCACATTAAATCGTCTTAAATCATAAGTCATAATCTTAAGTCCAACAGATTCATGTTCAAATATGCAGCGGCGAAATAGCAACAGGTTCACCAGCACATTATTAGCACAATTCAAAATCTGCTGCTGTTGTTCTTCGGAATACAAATGCTTTTGTTTCTCCGGATTCCGGTTTTTCTGTATACACACCATTCCAATATATTTTTATCAAAATTCCAGAAAATGGAATTGACTTTTAAAGAGTGTTTATCATTTAGATTGGTAACTAGAAATGGAAAATTTGAAATGGTTTGTGACATCTATTTTAATAATTTTTCATATTCTTATAAGTCCGGAGAATGTTAAAGGTCTGGTAAAACTGATTGATTAAAAAATGTATATGTGAAGTTTAAGAGGACAGTAACATTAGTTCATTTATAAATATTAATATATTGTCAAATTAGGGTCATGTTTGGCTATTAGCGATTAGCGGTTAGTTGTTAGCGGATTGAATTAGATTATTTTACTAGCCGATTGAAATAGATATTTTGACTAGCGAATTGAATTAGCGGTTTCGTGTAAAACTGTTTGGTAAATAGCTGTTTCATTAGCTTTTTATGACACATACCAAAACCTCCAACCCAAAAAACTCCTCAAAGTAACTTTTTGAAAATTAGCTTTTTGAACCCAAACCTCTATTTCAATCCGCTAACTATCAAACACTATTATTAACGGATTGAAATAGTCAAACCTAGGGGTGAACAAAAAACCTATCAACTCGTCAAACCGACCCAACCCACCCCTAATTTCGACCGAACAAACCGACCCGTTCGAAACCGAAAAATAGTTGAGTTCAATTTTTATTTACCCGAATAAATTGGGTTGGTTAAGGGTTTTTAAATTATTAACCCTCATCCAACCCGACCCAACCCGTTTAAATTAGTATAGTCAAATATTAACATTTATTATGAAAATCCATCAATTCATACACAACCCATTAAGATTTAACTGAAAAATATGATGATAATATCATTTACAGTATAATGTTTTGTGTATATTACTAGTCACATATTAGTTCATTCGGTATGTTAGTTGCTTATGACAGTTTACAACGGAGGTTATTGGTTTCATAAGTGGAATTTCAGTAGGCAGGCAACTAAAAATATAATCCATGATAGCCTGGTATATGAACTATTAGTTCTTAGGTTGTTCTGTGGAGGCAGAGTCCCTGACATCAACAACACATTCTTATTTTAAATTTAATAAACCCGACCCAACCCGATGTACGAATAATAGGGTTGGGTTGAAATTATTTTCCGGGGTTAACGGGTTCAAATCTTTATAAACCGATTATATTGGGTTGGGTTAAATTTTCGCCCCTAACCCGGCCAACCCGACCCGTGTTCACCCCTAGTCAAACCTCTAAATCACCCCAAACCTCTAATTTTTCTCCAAACCGCTAACTTCCAAACACGGGCCAAATAGTTTTCATTCATGTGTGTCTGACATGGTCACTTTCTAAAAGTAGGTGTACTATACATTTTAGTTTGAAAATCTTATTATAAGATTATGTTTTGTTGATTACCAACAAATATGTTTGTTACTCCCTCCGTCTTCTTTTATATGTCTTGATTTGTAAGGAGTTAAATTGACCGGTTTTTGAATAAATATTAAAAATTATCTATTCATTATTTTTAAAATCTGAAAATAGCATATTGAAATAGATTATATATACTTTCTAATGATATACTTTTTATTATTCTTTTCAATTATATGGTATATGTAAATTTTAGTCTAATTACAATCAATTTGACTGGTCAAAAGTCAAAATGGACATGTAAAAGGGACGGGGAGAGTATATTTAATTTTTTGTGAATAAAAATTAACATAATAAATATGGTAAATTTATAATACGTATATGTATATTTAAGTGACTTGAACATGAGATTATATAAATTAATAATATCATCGTTCTTAAATGTTCCTAGTCAAGTACTATTATTAATCATTAATTGAGACAATAATATCATGTTAGAATTATTGATTAACTGTTAATCACATTTCATTGATCATAAACACAGAGATACTAAGACCATCCACAATGGAGATGACCACTTTCACTTACATGTGGGGTCAATTTTTTGCCAACTAAGCACCGGTGGACAGTTTAAAAAATGTGGCCAGTATCATCCAATACTCAACCCCATTTCATTTAGATAAATAGTCATAGAGTACAACAACAATTAAATGCTGCCGAGCAAGTTTGTGTTAAAAAATTATAAAAATAAATAAAGTTTGTCATTGGGCACTGGCCACCAAAGTGGGCTCGGCCAGTTTTTTGTCAATCATCCAACGCAGCTGACCATTCATTTCTAGTGCCCAAGTCATTTCACGAGTCTCTAGGTAGGAAATGGCCACGCACCGGAGCTGCTCTAAGATTAATACATGGACTGTACATTCACCGTAACGGAGGGCCTTTACCAAACTCGAGGCCCAAACTCCATACTTTAATATAAATTTAGTTATGGCACATTTATGCTAATAATGGATTTTTTTTTAAATGAGAATAAATCTCAACGAGAATCGGCAATTCACCGTGATAATTTTTTCATTCAAGAAAGTTTATTATCTAACTGTCGGACATGCAAGATGACCGGTGAAATTTAGACAATAAAACTTTAATGTCCGAAAAGAAAAACCGGTCTTCTTCCAAGAATCCTGAAAATAAAACAAGAGAAACAAGAAAAATATAAGTCCACAGTTTTAACAAATTATATCAAAATATTCCACAATCATGATAACTCATGATTGAGACAATTAAGCTCTTAATTAAGGCATAATAATAAAACATTAATGTCTTTAATTAAGGCACAATTAACGCCCTCAATAAAGAGGCATAATTTACGCCCTCAATTAGGAGGCACAATTTACGCCCTCAATTAAGGCACAATTAACGTTTTCCTTTCTGAAACCGGATGCCGTCCCGAAACCACCGCCACCCTCGGCCACCACCGCTATGCTATCGGTCAAGTTTCCTCGTCGTATGCGAAGCGAACAACGAAGCGTCTCATTCGTAACACGAAAATCGTCAAAAACACAAAAAACCAAACAAAACACAAGGATTAAACAAACAAACAAATACGCACAAATAAACAAGATTAAAGTCAACATCTTTTCGCAATTCCACTCAAAAAAATCAGAAAATGAAAGTAACAAACAAAAAAACAAAGAGATATCTGAAAAACAGAGTTGCAATAGCAAATATTACCAAAAATCTCAAGATCAAGATAACGTTTGCCTTTGGGAAAGTGATCGCTGAGAGCTTTCTCGAGTTTAAAACCCGTAGCTGATAACAAATATGTTGGATCGAAAATTTTCTTACAGTATTGTCTAAATTGCATGGCACAGCCAATGCGACAGTAATTGTCTTGCAAGAGCGCTAATAATGGATATTTGGGTAAGCTTTAATGAAAGAAAAGTAGCCTAATATTTTACTTTAAAATTTGTTTTATGTATACAACATATATGCACATCTTTTACATCAAGTAATTTTAAATTATTTAATATATCTTCCACTTTACTATATCATGTTATCTTAAAAAAGTAGTTTATTATATCCAAATAAAATGTATTTCTAGATCCGTCATCGTACATAGGTACATGTAATAGTACACTGTGCAGGCCTGACCTAACGTGAGAATTCTACATGATAAATTATTAATTGTGTCATAAATAATTCTCATAGTTATAATGATATAACGATCCTCTAAGTGGATGGAAAGACTATCTAAACTGTTCTCACAAGTAATTTGAAATTTTTAATATTGTAACGATAATAAGAACCAAAGATTAATAAAGTACAAATTATAGTTTTGTTTAATTAATATATTTCTATCTATTTATAGTATACATTTGAAACTAAAATACTTTTAAAGTGTTTTAAAATATTTGGTAGTTTAAAATTATCGAAAAAAACTCATGATAGATTGATAGTACATATCTCGCCAGGACAAATCGGCTTTGGCTTAGTACGTAATAATTTAACTCATTAAATGACATTTACATTTAAATTTAGTAAAAAATCTCAATATATTTGATAATTGAGTCTGATCAGTAATCAGTTCTTATCAACTCAAATGATTGTTATCAATTTAAAATGATACTTAAATTTAGTAAGAAAATCTCAATGTATCTGAGAATCGAAATTGACCAACAATCAATTTGTATCAAATGAATACAAATATGCACTTAAGTTTTAAAATTTCTTCTTTAATTATATACCATTGATAACTATATTTATGATTTTGAAGTATTTAATTATATATAATTACATATGACTTTTTTGATCTGATTAGAAAATTTTGTAATATCTTCTTAAATTTTCCTAAATCCTAAACCAGACATGTTATTGTAATTCAAAGATATTTTGTTGAGACCATAATTTCAAGATTTTAATGTAGTGTTTTGAAGAAGATAGATATCATCTTAACTTAATTAGATGTTAAGCAAAAAATCTCCGATTTTGGTAATTAAATCTTGAATTGACAACAAATATAGTATTGTAATAAATTTATAAAATTTATTTAAAAAGCAGATATGATAAATTAATAAAATTCCTCAAAATTCAAATTAAATTTGCTTTTTAACTCTATATAAACGCCAACCTGCACTGAAGAAGAGTATTTCAAGGATACAAGAAATGGCGGTTTTGAGAAATATTGTCTACGTCTTGCTTATTGCAGTTGTATTAGCCCCATCAACTACAATCTCAACTGGTAATTTCTTAGATAACAAATCCATCATTTATAAATTCGTGGAACTTATTACTAGTATCTTGTCAATTTTATTTCATGTTCAAAGATTTTCGTACATCTTACCATCTTAAACGAGCTACTGATACTAATTCTTATTTTATTCGATTATCAGCAAACAAAATTGCAGATGTACAACCCAATGATGACCTGTGCTATCAACCATGTGGAGCGGTTCTATTTCCATGTGAAGCGGTGACGGATGGACCGCCTCGATCCACTTGCAATTTTACATGCACACAATGTGGATTTAACCGCGGAGAGTGTGTACAAGATGATAAATGTTGTTGTCGCTCAGAATAATTACTAAGAATTATGTAATTTATTTTCGCTCTAAATATTTTGTTTCACTTGTTGAATTACAATTAGTCATTTTACTATCAAGTTATTTGAAAACAAAATTTGGATTACGTAACACTACTCGTTACTATTTAACAGGCCCACAATACAAGAACATGAGTGTGTCCTATTAAAATCTATCAATGGAATTTCAATTGTTCGGTATTGTGAAATAGAGCTTGTTTGTCGGGGCCTAGAACACGGATTTTAAGCCATTTTCGACTTAAACTAAAAAATATTTGTTTGTATAATAAATTTGAAGTCGGCTAAAATTAGAAATAAGCTACTTAAAGTCAAAAGTTAGTTTGAGCTAATTTTTTCAAACCTTTTTTTTTTGTAAAAATTAACAATAAGTTATAATTTACCCATAAATCATTTTTATTTTTATTATTAAATTTTTAATAACTCGTAAGTCATTAATAAGTCAGAATTATCCAAACAAATTTTAACTCTTATCTTATGACATTAAATCATCTTAAGTCATAAGTAATAATTTTAAGTACAACGGAGTCATTGTCAAATATGTCGAGACGAAATAGCAACTGGTTCACTTGCACAATTATAAAGGAGTGTATTCAATTGAGATTTTAAAAGATCTTTCTTATTCATAAAATTTGAGGGCATTTAATTCAGATTGTTCAAAATCTATTAATATCTTGGGGTGTTCAATTAGGATTGTAAATTATGATACATAATCTAGTAGTATTGAATCAGGATTTTAAATTATGCTTAAAAATACGATGGTATTCAATTGGGATTGTTTAAATCCATTAAAATCTAATGGTATTCAAATGCTGATGGAATTTTTTGGATTTCATAAAATGATCGATTTTGTGGGATTGTTTAGTGTATTTAATTTTTTTGAAATTCCACCAAAAACCATGAGATTTTGAAACATTGTGCTTAAATCCTAAAAAATATATATCAAATCTGCAACATTTTATCAAAATCCGCACAAAATCAAAATCAGATACAATCCATTAAAATACATTGATTGAAAACAATCCATTAACCCAGTTGAACAACCCCCTAAGCATAATTTGGGGTGTATTCAACTGAGATGATAATGGATTATTTTTAGTCTATAGATTTAATGGATTGTATCTGATTTTGATTTTGTGCGGATTCTAGATAAAATGGGAGAGTTGATGAGAGCCTTTAGAATTTAAGCACAATGTTTCAAAATCCCATGTATTTAGGTGGAATTTCAAAAACTTAAAATACACTAAACAATCCCACAAAATACATCATTTTATGAAGTCCAAAAAAATCCATCAGTATTATAATACCATCAGATTTTAATTAGTTTTAAACAATTACAATCGAACACCATCAGATTTTAAAGCATAATTTTAAACCCTGATTGAATACCACTAAATTTTGTAGCATAATTTGAAAACCCATATGAATACCCCAAGATTCTGTTATTTTTCTTAAAAACCAAGTTGAATACCTCGGCTTTCGTGAATAGAAAAAATCCTTTAAAATCTCAATTGAATACAGCCCCCTACAAATCTGCTGTTGTTGTTCCTCACAATACAAATCATTTGTATCTGATAATACCAATGTTTCTCTAGATTACGATTTGTTGTATACGCAACATTCAAATATATATATTTATCAAAATTCCTGAAAATGAAAATGACTATTAAAGAGTATTTATCATTTAGAAAAAGACTGGTAATTAAAAATGGAAAATTCGAAACGGTTTGTGACATCTATTTTAATAGGTTTTTTTTTCAATTCTTGTAAGATTGAAGAATATTAGAGGTCAAGTATCACCGATCGATCAAAAAACGTATTTGTGAAGTTTAAGAGGATAGTGAGACTAGTTAAGCTATAAACGTCAATATATTGTCAACTTGGATATTGTAATTCATATGTGTCTGGTATGGAGACTTTGCAAATGTAGGTGTCCTGCATACAATACATTATAGTATGTATATCTTATTATAAGATTGTGTTTTGTTGATTATTAAATATATTTATTATATTTTATTTACTGTGAATAAATATATTAACATAACAAATTTTTTCGAATTATGATAAGTGTTTATATATTTCAAGTGACATGAACATATATAGATTAATAGCATGATTGTTCTTAAATGTTTCTAGTCAAGTACTATTGTTAATTGTTAATTGAGACAATAATAATACATTAAAACTATTGATTGATTGATCATCACGTCTCATTGCTCATAAGTTTAAAGATACTAAAGTTAATACAAGGGGGTACATGTAAGAGATGTGTTGGCCTGATTTAACGGAAGGATTCTACATGATAAATTGTTCATTTGGTCATAAATAATTCTCATAGATATAATGATATAATGATTCTCTGACTTGAAGTCATTATATTTCTACACGAAAAATAATATATTTGGATTCGATCAAAAGTTGCATTTGTTCGGATAATGATAAAGGTAGATTTTTTTTGAGAAAAATGATAAAGGTAGATAATTTATTTTTTGGCAGGTGACAAAGATAGATATTGAGTGCATTTATGAATCATGTAATATATATATGAATGATGTAAAAAGAATTTGACCCTTTAACTTTAGGAATGATATTATTGGCCTCTTGATTGAGCGAGACTGTGAAATGCACGGTTGTGCTCAAATGTTGATCTTATTTTATAATTTACTCATTGATTAAGAAAACGAAACATATGATGCCTCGAATTTATTAATAATACCAAGATTGAAAGGATTATATTACATATAATATCAGTCATAAAAAATTTAATGAAATCACCAATTTATTATAATTACTTGAATATCAATGATGTATCACTAGATATCATAACTTATTTATAATACAATAAAAAGATTGATTGACAGGGAGAAAAGAAATGGATGGATAAAATATCTAAACTATTCTCACTAATTTAAGTTGAAAATTTTAATAATATAACAAAAAAGATAATAGGAACTAAAGGTTAATAAAAGTACAAATTAAAGTTATGTTTGATTATAATATTTATTGTGATTAATATTTAGAGTCAATTACAAGGGTGTTACTATAGTTTACACCGATTTACAAAATTGTGACTGAATTTTAAAAATAGCAGAAAGTGGCTATCATTCGACTTCGCCTTTCAAAATGTTGGTTGCCGTTAAGGACGTCAGTTTTCAACTGTTAACTTAATTTAAAAAATAAAAAATGAAGGGAATATTTACGTCTTTTTCTCTGCACAACCCTCCTCCTTTTTTTTATTTTCGCGGCTGAGCCGCCTGTTTTCTTCCTCTCTCTCAATCTCTCTCTTCTCATTTCTCCAAGATATGGATGATGACTAGGATCTCTACGCGGTTATCAGTGTTGGGCCGCGCAACACCTGTATAGACATCTGATTCTTTATTAGAACTGCTGTGAAAGGTTGTGGTAGACATCGGTCAGAAACCGATGTCTAAGAGCATCTCCAAGAGCCTCCTAGTTGGCTCCTAAATATAATATAAACAATGTGGCCCTTAGCAATTTAGTACAAAGTTAAGAGTGTAAACTCCAACAGTACTCTTTATATCTCTTCTATATTTCATATTTTATTTATATTGAGCTCCACTATAACAAAGTTAAGAGGAAGTGAATTGGATGGAAGGACTTTTTTATTGTGAAAAAATAAGTTAAGAGCTATGTGGTGGTTTTTAACTTTGAGGAGAGAGAGAGAGAAACAAGAGGTTCTTAGTGATTTAAAGAGCCACTAAGAGTCTCTTGGAGCAACATTTTTCCTCCCCCTCCTCAAATTTCAAGTATAGAGCCTAAATGAAGAGTCTCTTGGAGATGCTCCAAGACCCCTACTGTTATGGAACAGAAAACAAAGGGGGTGAGCGATTCGTGCTTTGGACTGGTCTCGATGCGAGATGCCTACGTATCCTCGGAGAAGAATCAAGTCCAAAACGTAGTTCTATTTTGGAGGGGCAGAGCCCTTTATATAGATACTTCGGAGTCAGAAGCTGAATAGAAGTACGATTCCATGTATCAGACTTCTTATCGAAGTATGCTTCGGTGTCGGAGATAAGACTGAACTCTTATCTTCGAATATTAGTGCTTATCATGGACTCCCGGACGCTTATCCGCCAGAATTAGTAGCTTTACAGGACTCAGGCTCGTAGCTGGGCCGTTACATGGGCTTCGAGTCCATCTAAATTCTCCTTACGATTCATACATCTGGGCTGGGCCGTTATTGGATCGAAGCGGAATTCAGATCTGACTAAACATGACACTCGGACCTTTATTGGATCGGGTCTTTTTCGGATCAGGTCGTAATTATCCCAATCCCTATCATTTGCCCCCCAACTTTCGACAAATACCGTAGTAATTTATCGGAAGTTTACAAAAGTTTCAGGGTCGTACATTGAGTATTTTGCCGCACTTCCTACCGAGATGAGATCTACGGGTGTTCTCGTATTTTTTCGAGGCTAAATTCCATTTTATCAGAATACTTGGGATTAAATCCCAATTTCTTAGAATTTTTCGAGCTTTTTAATAAATAACTCTGAAAATAAAGTCTTAATTTTCCTTGCATTATTCCAGACTTTGGTAATGTGACGCCTCCTAGGCGTGGGTAACCCCCGCCTAGAAGGTATCCAACTATCCACGCCTAGGAGAGTACGCCTCCTTGGCGTGGCAAGGTCTCGCAGGCTCCCAAACGAGTAACTTCCTTGGCGTGGGTCACCAACGCCAAGGAGACGTTTGTCTAGGCACGCAAAGGAAGACATGCTTCCTGGGCGTTGTTGGTGCTAAAAGATTCAACAATGAAATGCTTCCTTGGCGTTGGTCAACCACGCCAAGGAGGCATTCATATAAGCACGCCAAGGAAGACGTGCTTCCTGGGCGTTGTTGGTCCAACAGGATTCAATAGTGAAATGCTTCCTTGGCGTTGGTCAACCACGCCAAGGAGGCATTCATATAAGCACGCCAAGGAAGATATGCTTCCTGGGCGTTGTTGGTCCAACAGGATTCAATAGTGAAATGCTTCCTTGGCGTTGGTCAACCACGCCAAGGAGGATATATAAGCACGCCAAGGAAGATATGCTTCCTGGGCGTTGTTGGTCCAACAGGATTCAACAGTGAGATGCGTCCTTGGCGTTGGTTAACCACGCCAAGGAGGCATTCATATAAGTAGGCCAAGGAAGACATGCTTCCTGGGCGTTGTTTTGGCGCTAACTTGAACTAGTCGGATCCCGTGGGCCAAGATCTATATCTGTCAGGCCTAGGATATTTTCTTTTTTGTTTTCATATATAGATATTTCTCATGTTCTTCTAGAACATTCAAAAAATTTTGAATTACATGGGCTTGCCGCCCAAACTCGGCCCATCCACCGGCTAGAAAGCCCATTTTACCGAATACAGGCGGTAACCCTAGGGTTCACCGGCTGTTGAACCGGTTACTGTCCCTTATATATAGAGTGACTGAGGGACTCATTTTCATTCACTACTATTTCCAAATCTCAGAGTCCAAACATTCTCCCAAATCCTCTCAAATTTCTTTAGTTTTTCGGCAAGTTTTTAGGCGAGTTCTCCGGCAATCTTCAAAGGGGATTCCAGATTCCGGCCGGTCTTCCAGCATTTTCCCAGTTTCCGATCGATCTTCATCTTCTTCGCGGATTTTCCTGGGTTTCAAGCCTTCAAGACAAGCATATCAATGGCAGATTCCAGTTCTTCACAGCAATCTCAGCTTTCCCAACCTTCAACCGCTCATCCTCGCGCGAACCGAGGTAAAAAGAAATCCCTAGTTCATGCTAGTGTTTTTTCACTTAGGGATTTACTTTCAGAATTTGGGGAAGCTTTTCCTAACTTATTGCATTTAGAAGCGTATAAGTTTCCTTCAAAATACGACCAAAAGGCCGTAGATACTATAGCTGTAGCTTTTGGGATAAATGGGCCATACAGGGCTGTGGCTCCGGGCCCAAATGATAGATCTTGCTATCCAAAGCCCGGAGCCCTTAGGATTTATAAAGAAACTCTTTATGCTGGGTTTAGGTTTCCCCCACCTATGTTCGTTTGCAGGCTTTTGGCTGAGGCCCGTATATGTCCTACCCAACTTCAGCCCAATGGGTGGAAATTTATTTATTGTTTTCTAGTTCAATGTAGAAAGCATAATTTAGAGCCCAGTGTAGCAGTATTTAGATATTTTTTTTAAGTTCGTAAATGCACCCAACGACGAGGGCTGGGTTAAAATCCAAAATAGAAATGTGGCCCGTAGTATTTTTGTTCCCGACACGGCCCCTGACTCCCTCCCACTCTGGAAAAAACAATGGTTCTACGTTTATATGGAGGGGGCCAGTTGGGAGGATTGTTTTTACTCCAACTTTAGTCGGGCCGAAGATGGGCCCGTTAGGTCTCTTAAATTGGGCTTAGAAGAAGAGGCCGCCATTCGCATCTTGATGGAGGACAACCTTCACCATTGCTCTCTACTGCTTTCCGAGGCCTCACTTCAAGCGCATGGGCTTAGTGATTTAGGCCCAAAGGGTATTCCCTTGATCCTCATGTCTTCTTTACTTTATTTTATGGATGTCGTCATGGGCCATAACCTATTTATATGTTTTATTTGCAGCCCTTGCTACTTTGGGCAATATTTTCAAGAAAAGGGAAGTCGCCGCTTCTAAGGTGGTCCTCGTAGAGAAGGCCCGCACTAAACGGCCCAGGAAGGAGGGGGGTTCTCCCATCGTGAAGAAGGTTCCGGCCTTTATTGCCGTGAGGCCCACTGCCATTGATGAGGATCCAAATCCTTACGTGGTCCAGTGGGGCCTTTTGAACAAGGATACTGTGGTGGGCGATACTCGGGCCGCCGTAGAGTGGTCCAAGAATGTTGTGACCCCGAGGGACAAAGCCCACGTGGTCGAGTCCTCGGATGATTTGCAGATTGAGCTCCTGGGAGCTCAGGCCGTGGCTTCGGTAAAAATACCCTTACCTTTTTATTTACCTTTCAATACTTCGTCCTTAGTTATTTTCCTTAAGGCATACTTTTCTTGTTTTCACCATCTTGTAGGTCAATACCTACCTTCAGGCTGCCCTCCATAACCTGAGGGAGGTGAGGACCGAGAAGACGATCGCCGAGCGGGATCGTGATAGGTACCTCGAGTCCTCCACGGCCAACTTCGAACGCTTTCGCGAGGTGGAAAAGGAGTTGGCGGCCGAGAAGGAGAAGGTTCGAACCCTGGAAGCCGAGCTGGCTCGAGTCCGAACGGAGGCAATCGAGGACTTCAAGAAGTCCAAGGAGTACGAGGATTTGATGGCGGCCGAGTACGACGCCGCCTTCCCGGAGACCTTCAAGAACTGCTGGGAGGCCATCATCGGAGAGCTCAGCTCTAAGATTGAGGGGGTCACCCTGGAGAAGTTCTCCGTTCCCTCAATCCCGGGGAAGGCCTCAGAATCCTCAGAGGATCTCGAGGAGACGGAGTTCGGGGACTCCCATCTAGTTGAGACCCAGGATGAGGAGGCTCAGGATGGGGTCGATTCTCCTATGGCCGAGGATGCTGAGAAGGAGGAGGAGATCCCCGAGGAGGAGGAGGACGAAGAGGTCCCCGAGAAAGCGGCAGGGGCCAAAGAGGGGGACGACATCTTCGATGATGGTCTGCCCTAGACTAGGTGTTTTTAGCCCTGCGTGGCTTTAGTTTGTATATATTTATTCGAATATTTATGTCAACCCTTCGGGGTTTAACTCCTTTATTTATTTGTCAACTTATCTATCGAGTTAACTTCTTTTGCATATCATGCTTTTAGCTTCGAGCCACACTTAGCACTTTTCAACTTCGAGCTTTTATCCATATTGATTCATACTTAGGATTTCTATCTTTAAACATGTAAGTTCAATTTAGAACTTGTGAACCTTTCATCAAAGACAGCACAAGTATAAGTAAAAATGACTTGGATAAACAAGCTAGATAATCCTCAGGACTTTATTATTATAGTAAAAGAAATAACTATCTTTGGAAATCAACTACATGGCAGTGGTCAACATGACCTTATTTTTGTGGTAACTACTAACTTCTGTTATCACTGAGCAGACATCAAATATAATATATCTTTAAGTTGGTTGCATGCCAACTTCTGGGAACTTCAACTCCTTCCAAGGTTTGAAGTTTGTATGAGCCATGGCCTGTGACAGTCTTGACTTGGTAGGGACCTTCCCAATTTGGAGCCATCTTGCCTTTGGGACCTACCCCAGAAGCTTCAATTTTTCTAGGTACCAGATCTCCTTCCCGGAAGTATCGCTCCTTAACCCGTAGGTTATAGTAACAGGAAGCTCGTTTCTGGTTTTCCACAATCTTAGCATGAGCTTCATCACGAATCTCATCAATCATATCAAGTGCAAGTCTCATACCTTCTTCATTGGCTTCTGGCTCATACTGCTGGACCCTGGAGGATGTATGAGTGATTTCGAGTGGCACCACTGCCTCGGCTCCATAAGTCAGCTGAAAGGGAGTTGCCCCAGTTGAAACCTTACAAGTTGTTCGATACACCCATAGTATAGGGAGTATCTCATCGGCCCATGATCCCTGGGCTTTCTCAACTCTTTTCTTCAGTCCATCAAGGATTATCCTATTGGCCACCTCAGCTTGTCCATTAGCTTGAGGATGGGCAACTGAAGTGAAACGTAACTCAATCGAGTAATCCTCACAATAACTTCTAAACTCAGCATTATTGAACTGAGTCCCATTGTCTGTAACCATGACTCGAGGTATTCCGTACCTGCAGATAACATTCTCCCACACAAATTGAGCAACTTGCTTGGTGGTTATCTTGGCCAACGGCTTGGCTTCAATCCACTTAGTGAAATAATCAATCGCAACCAATAGAAACTTTCTCTGCGCACTAGCAAGTGGAAACGGTCCAAGAATATCCATCCCCCACATTGCAAAGGGGATAGGAGTATTGATAGATGTCAGCATCTCAGGTGGCTGTCGTACAACGGGTGCAAACCTTTGACAACGATCACACCTTTTCACATAGTCTTGAGCGTGCTTTAGCATATCTGCCCAATAGAATCCAAGGCGAGTTACTTTATGAGCTAATGCTCTTCCTCCGAGGTGTTGGCCACACACCCCTTCGTGAACTTCTCTGAGGGCTTCTCGAGCCTCATCCGGCCTCAAACATCTCAAATAAGGGATCACAAACGATTTTCTATATAAGGCCCCCTCAATGAGTACATACTTAAGGGCCCTTACCTGTAACTTTCGTGCTTCATCAGCATTAGGCGGTAGATGACCGCTTTGTAAATACAACTTAATCTCATCCATCCAAGTGGCCCCTGTGTCAATGTGGGCAACTAACTTTGCTTCGATGCTTGGGGTTCTCAAAACCTGATAATAAACGCTTCCCGAGCACACCTCATCATCGGAGGATGCAAATTGTGATAAGGCATCAGCCTTGGTGTTCTCCTCTCTTGGCACATATTCTACCAAGCATTCTTCGAATAGTGCCATCTGGGTCTTTACAATCCTTAGGTATTTCAGCATAGTCTCCTCACGGGCTTCAAACTCACCATTCACTTGGAAGACTACAAGCTTTGAGTCACCACAGACCTTCAAATTCTTTACCCTCAAGGTTCTAGCTAGACTAAGTCTAGCTATTAATGCTTCATACTCTGCTTCGTTATTAGTGGTCGGAAAGTCTAGCTTAATAGCATATTCCACTGTAAAGCCATCAGGGCTTTGGAGCACAAGTCCTGCACCACTACCTTTTGTTTTCGAAGCCCCGTCAAAAAATAGTAGCCAATATTCTTTAGGTTTTTCTTCCTTAGTAGGTTCTTCTACCTTGTCTCCTTGCCCCCCGGCTTCCTGGTTGCTAATGGTGCATTCAACTAGGAAGTCAGCTAAGGCCTGAGCTTTAATCGCCGTTCGAGGCTTGTATCGGATATCAAATTCTCCAAGCTCAATTGCCCACTTGATCAATCTTCCACCAGCCTTAGGGCTATGTATAACATTTCGGAGAGGTTGGTCTGTCAAGACTTCTATCTTATGAGACTGAAAGTAAGGTCTCAACTTCCTCGAGGCCGTAATCATGGCCAAAGCAAACTTTTCGATCACTGAGTAATTGAGCTCCGCTCCATGCAGAACCTTGCTCACATAGTATACTGGTTTCTGGACTTTGGATTCCTCCCGAACCAGGACGGCGCTTAGTGCTTGTTCCGAGACAGCTAAGTATACATACAGGATTTCGCCCTCTTCGGGTTTTGATAAGAGTGGTGGCTCTGCCATATATTTCTTTAGATGTTCGAAGGCCACTTGGCTCTCATCCGTCCATTCAAAGTTCTTAACCTTCTTTAATGCTTTGAAGAAAGGCAAGCACTTGTCTCCTGACTTGGATACAAACCTTCCCAAAGCTGCAATTCTTCCTGTCAGTTTCTGAACATCCCTTACACTCTTTGGGGGTTCCATATCTAGGATAGCTTTTATCTTGTCGGGGTTGGCTTCAATACCACGCTTTGAGACCATTAGACCCAGGAACTTCCCAGACCCGACCCCAAAGGCACACTTAGCTGGGTTTAACATCATCTTATGCGTCCTCAGGACTTCAAATGCCTCTCTAAGGTGTTGAAGGTGATCTGCTTTGTTCAAGCTTTTCACCAACATATCGTCTACATATACCTCCATAGTCTTACCAATCAGATGTTTAAACATCTTGTTTGCAAGGCGTTGGTACGTTGCTCCTGCATTCTTAAGTCCAAAGGCCATAACCAAATAACAAAATACACCAAAGTCAGTGATAAACGATACCTTGGGTACATCGTCCTTGTCCATCCGGATCTGATTATATCCGCTGAAGCCATCCATGAAACTCAGCATCTCATGGCCAGCAGTGGCATCTATCAGTGTATCAATTCTTGGAAGAGGAAAACAATCCTTTGGGCAAGCGTCATTTAGGTCAGTGAAGTCTACACACATCCTCCACTTCCCATTAGCTTTCTTGACCATAACAGGGTTGGCCAACCATTCTGGAAATTGAATTTCCTCAATAAACCCGGCTTCCAGCAACTTATCGACCTCCTGTTTAATGGCTTCTTGCCTTTCGGGAGCGAAATTCCTCTTCTTTTGCTTAATCGGTTTCCTATTGGGATTCACATTCAACTTATGGGTCATGAATAAGGGATCAATACCTGGCATGTCAGCCGCTGTCCAAGCAAAAACATCACGATTGTTCCTCAAGAACTTCATTAGTTCCTGCCTCAAGTCTTCCTGAAGTAAGGCTCCAACATAAGTAACCTTTTCGGGTTCCTCAGTATACAATGAGATTTGAATCAAGTCCTCGGCGGGCTTGCCTCTTCTTTCTTCCTCTTCTCGGACATCGAGATCCTCTATGGGTAGTACTTGCCCCCCAGTTCCTCCAGATCTTAGTGCCCCAATATAACAGCTGCGGGCCATTTTCTGATCTCCTAATTCTTCTCCAATTCCGTTCCTAGTCGGGAATTTAATCTTCATGTGGCAAGTGGACGGGATTGCCTTAAAAGCAGTGTATCCCCGTCCTCCCAAGGATGGCATTATAGGTTGACGAGGCTTTAACAACCAAGAAATTTATCATACATGTGGCTTGTTTAGGTTCGGTACCCATAGTTACAGGGAGTTGGATCATGCCTTCAATCTTGGTTTCCACATTGTTGAAGCCATATATCGGCATGTCCGAGGGTGTTAGTTAAGTATCGGAGTATCCCATCTTTTCATAGGCATCATAGAACAAGATATCCACCGAGGCTCCATTATCAATGAGCACTCTCTTTACGGACGAGTTTCCAATCACTGGTGTAATTACTAAGGGGTCATCATGGGGGAACTTTACCTTCTCGAGGTCGACGTTATCGAAGGCCATTGCATAGTCAATTTTTGCCCGCTTCGGGGGTTCTCCAACTATACACATTACTTCTCTTGCATAAGCCTTCCTCGAGTTACTGGAAGTACCTGCGGCTGTAGGCCCTCCGGAGATCACATTAATAACAGGCCCTCGAGGCTGACTTCTCTTGTCATCGTTGTCTCTTCCACAGTTGTCATTGTCCCGATAACTTTTGTCTCCAGCCTTGGTGAACTTGGACAACTTGCCTCTTCGGATCAAGAATTCAATTTCATCTTTTAGCTGCCGACAATCATCGGTTTTATGCCCCGTGTCTTTGTGGAATCGACAATACAAATCCTTGTTTCGTTTCTCGGGGTCAGTCCTTATGGGCTTCGGCCATCGGACACTCTCATCCTTTTCGATCTCCATTAGGATTTGACTTCTTGGGGCATTGAGTCTAGCATATTCAGTGAACCTTGGTCCTACCTTCTTTTTAGCAGGGGACTTCTCATCATCATCCTTTTTGGCATACTTATTCTCAGCGTTATACTCGGCGTCATTCCCACATTTCTTAAAGTTAGCGTTCGGCCCTTGATTATTCTAGGATTTTCTTAGGCTTTCCTCTGCCTTAATATACTTCCCGGCTCTCTCTTGTAAGTCGTTCATATTATCAGGGGCTCTCTTGGCTAGAGACCTGCGAAAATTGTCATCAGTGGTACCTTGCTGGAGTGCAATAATGGCTACCTTCTGATCTAGGTCCGGGACCTTCAAGGCCTCTTTGGTAAAACGATTCATATACTCCCGGAGTGATTCGTTTTTACCCTGGTGTAAATTCATTAATGAGGCGGAGCTTTTGGCGTGAGTTTTACTTCCAACGAATTGTCCTATGAAGGCCCTGCTCAAGTCAGCAAAACAAGAGATAGAATTAGGGGGTAGGCGACTATACCAATGTTGGGCCATTCCACTCAAGATTTGAGGAAAAGCGCGGCACTTGATCGCTTCCGTGACAGGTTGGAGTAACAGAGCGTTCATGAATGTTCGAACGTGGTTAGCGGGATCACCCGTGCCATCATAAGCTTTTATGGTTGGGAGCTTGAATTTTCTTGAAATCCTTGCACCCATAATTTCCTGGGTGAAAGGCGGAACAGGGTTATCAGGATCGCCCGCGGGTAACAAGTGAATCTGATTCATGACATTCTGACGGGGGTTTTCATCTCTTGGTTCCGGAGGCGGCAACCTTGCCTGGTCCCTTTTTAATCGTGCAATTTCCTCCTCATAAGCACGGATTCGATCCTCATAGGCTTGGTTCGTTGCTCCACGGAGCTCATTAGCCTCCTGCCTATGGCGGCGTCGACGGTGCCGAGTATGATCGGTATCTCTTCTCCTTCGAGGGGGGGTATCACGCTCTTGCTCCGACTCAGAGGAGTCGTAATCAGTTACGTGCACATAGTCATCACCCGTGCCTCCACGAGTGGTTGTTGTGACGGTTGAGTAATGCGTGCCGGCGTCGGTGACGGTTGCAATTACTCGAGTCAGAGGGGGCAGCGAGCCAAAAGTCAGGGGAGCGGTAGTTTGAGCAATGGTCGTACCGAGCGGGAGGGAGGTAGTTACAGGGGTTGATTCAGTCGAGACTCCAGTGGTGGTTCGGCTTCGTGGGACATGGATTTCAGAACGTGGTCCGGTTGGGTTCGTCATGGTTGTTGTTTCGTGTCCCACAGACGGCGCCAAATGTTATGGAACAGAAAACAAAGGGGGTGAGCGATTCGTGCTTTGGACTGGTCTCGATGCGAGATGCCTACGTATCCTCGGAGAAGAATCAAGTCCAAAACGTAGTTCTATTTTGGAGGGGCAGAGCCCTTTATATAGATACTTCGGAGTCAGAAGCTGAATGGAAGTACGATTCCATGTATCAGACTTCTTATCGAAGTATGCTTCGGTGTCGGAGATAAGACTGAACTCTTATCTTCGAATATTAGTGTTTATCATGGACTCCCGGACGTTTATCCGCGAGAATTAGTAGCTTTACAGGACTCAGGCTCGTAGCTGGGCCGTTACATGGGCTTCGAGTCCATCTAAATTCTCCCTACGATTCATACATCTGGGCTGGGCCGTTATTGGATCGAAGCGGAATTCAGATCTGACTAAACATGACACTCGGACCTTTATTGGATCGGGTCTTTTTCGGATCAGGTCGTAATTATCCCAATCCCTATCACCTACCTTTTACCGCATATGCAAAGACATCGATCCTGTTTTCAATAGACATCGGTTTTTAGCCGATGTCTAAGCCCTTTTTTCCAGTAGTGTGTTAACTCCGCATTAGTATGATATTGTCTGCTCCGTGCTGTGGCCATTTCCGCACGAATTTATTTTTGGGCTCCCAAAAGCCCTCATACTTATGGTGTATTTTAACTGCTTATATTCAAGACAAAACTTCTTTCCGCCCAACCCCCTTAGTCAGGAAGACTTTCGACACAAATTAAATACCTCCAATCGTAATGCTGGAGAGCCTCCCACATCACATAATTACAGCCCGTAACCCCTAGATCAACTTCTTAACAGTAATGGATGTAAATTATATTCTTTTAGCACTCCAACTGGTGATTCCAACCAAATCACCAGCTCCTCAATCCTTATTTCTTATGAATGTGGAGCGACTGAGAGGGAGAATAGTGAAAACCCGGACTTGTATTCAGATGTAAGAAAACTTTTGTCACAGGATGAAAATTCTTTCACAAAATACACAAATATCCTGTGATCCGTTAGGGAAGATTTAACGGCCGCCAACATTTTAAATGCCCGAGTCGAATGTCAACCACCATTCTGCTATTTTTAAAATTCATTCATAATTTTGTAAATCGATGTAAAATATAGCCATCCTCCTGTAATTTATTCTAATATGTTTTTTTTATAATAAAGATGTGTTTAAAAATATAATATTTGAAAGTGTTTCAAAAATATTTGGTATGTTAATATAATCAAAAAAACTTACCACGTCAAGACACATTATCTTTAGCTCGATACATAACATTTTACATTTCAAACTCATTGAACAAAATTTGCCCTCAAAATTGTTACAAAAATCTCAATGTCTTTAATAATCGAATATGATCAATACTTAGCTCTTATTAAACAGACATGATATTACAATTTACAATTTTTTTTGAGACAATAATATCAAGATGGTAATGTCGTATTTCTAAGAAGATAGTAGATATATATCATCTGAACTTAATTAGCTAATAGGCAAAAAATCTCTATATCTAGTAATTAAATCTTGAATGGACAACAAATACAGTATTGTACTAAATTTGTAAAAATTGTTAAATAAAAATTAGATATGATAAATTAATAAAATTCCTCAAAATTCAAATAAATTATGCTTTTTAACTCTATATAAACGCCAACCTGCATTGAAGAAGAGTATATCAAGGCGAAAATAAATGGAGGTTTTGAAAAATATTGTCTACATCTTGCTTATCGTAGTGGTGTTAACTCCATCATCAACTGCAATTTCAACTGGTAATTTCTTAGATAACAAATCCATCATGTTATAAATTCGTGAAACTTACTACTAGTATCTTGTCAATTTTATTTCATATACAAAAATTTGCGTACATCTTACCCTCTGAAGAGAGATACTATACTAATTCTTAATCATTCGATTATTAGCAAGCAAAGTTGCAGATTTACAATCCAAAAATCTCGTGTGCTATCAACCATGTAAAGCGGTTCAATTTCCATGTGATCTGTCCGTTTGCAATTTTACATGCAAACAATGTGGATTTAACCGCGGAGTGTGTGCACAAGATGATAAATGTTGTTGTCGCTCTGAATAATTATTAGGTATTATGTAATGTACTCTTCCTCTAAATAATTTGTTTAATTTGTTGAATTAAAGTTTTGACAGCATTTTCTAAGCTTTATCATGTATCCGTTATGATTTCTCTACAAAAACTTGTGTTTTTTTTAACTAATGCACAACATGGTAATGCAAATTCTTAATAAGTTCGAGAATCGAGTAAGCGAGGACAATATGATTTTTACAACATTTTCAGCGAGCAATTTTCAATTAATGCAATAAACGGTATTCTCGTTCGCTTGATATTTCTTGTCTACACTAATTGTATGATTTTGTTAAACAAATAAGAGGTTTGTATAGTACGTGTTCATGGACGCATATGCTACACACTAAATTATATGTCTTATGATCATTTTGATAAGTGTGGGTTTTATATATGCAGAGAAGTCATTGTTATTAAATAAAAATCAATTAATATAAATTAAAATTATAAAATTTAATATTTTTCATATATCATGAATAACCATAAACAAGAACATTCTATCAGTATTGCTTCTTGCACTTGATTTTTTTGTTTGGGACTAATTTTTTGATTTTTTTGAATAAACAACAAAATCGACTTGGATGATAGATTCTCGAAGGGACAAAAGGTTAACCGGTGATTAGTCAGCAGAAATTATGTGATACCTGAGTTCAGGCATTAGAATGTTCGCACATCTTTTCGAGAAATATAAAAATCATTCTACTATTTGGTCATCTGTATTTGAGTGGTTCAACTGCTAATTGCTGTTTTTTTAACGATGGATGTTCTATACAAAGATATATTACTTCCTCCGTTTCAAATTAGATGTCCATTTTAAAAAAATCACACAGTTTAAGAAAAGTGGATATTCATAAATTAATTGCATTAAATGATCAAAATATGTGGAATGAGATTGATCTAGCAAATGTAAATAAGAGATGTGTGGAGTAGAATTGGCTTTGGAGATGTGATTTTGCATTGAAAGTTAAAGTGGACAAGTAATTTGAAACAAAAAAATTTCTTAAAAGTGGACATGTAAATTGAAACGGAGGGAGTATTACAGAACAAAATCAATTTCAGACATATAATTATTTATTTATGCTAATTAAATGACGTCTATCTGATTGAGATTCTTAAAATTTTGATTTGTTTTTATTCGTGATCTCCAAAGGTATTTAATTTAGATTATGGAAAAAGAATTAAAATTTTAGGATATTTGATTAAAATTTTTAATTATCTTAAATTAAAATAATTGAGATTATTTAAACTCTATTAAAATATGATATTATTCAAAATTTGAATTTTTTATAATTTTAAAAAATGATGAATTATATGAGATTAATCTGTTTATTTTGTATTTTTAGAATTCTTTTCGTAATCATCGAGATTTTGAAAGATTGTACTTAAATCTAATAAATCTACGTTTCTACTTTCTACATCAACTCTTTCATATTTTACTCCAAATTCATCAACCTCCACATAAAATTAAAATCACTTGTAATTCATAAAATATTATTAATTAATTAAAATCTGGATTAAAATGCACCCAATCGCCTTACGTGTCTTTTGGTTAATTTAGAATATTATTTTAATTATATATTTTTGAATTGTTGATTTAGTTTTGTATTAAAAGTATGTATATAATTGTATATATACGGATGAAATAAAAAGGGAAAAAAAATTGATTTTTCATACCCATGCATGAAACCCACCTCCCTATTTGAGTAGGAAAAATTCATACCTTCTGAATTTGAAGTATGAGTTTCAAAATGAATTTCTCTTACCTAAACACCAAATATTGGTTTAAAATGAAAATACCCACACCAATAACCAATCAGCCGAACCAACCCACATCTTAATGAGTTGTCAGAAATTTAAAATGGAAAAACTAGAAGGAGAACATCTAAAAACACTATATACAATTTTAGCTAGTCCTAGGTTCTTTTGCCGCAGGTTAGCAACATGAAACTTTTTTATGGTTTGAGGTTTTGTTGTTACAGAAACCACAGCTCTACTATTTTACACCAAAAAATTCCCTCAAGTAGTACTCTTGTGATTGAGAAATGCTATGTCCACAGGATACAGAAACCGTGTACAGAATGAGTTGGCACGGGTGATGTGTAAATCTTGTCTGCTACTAACCTAATCTCTCTCATTTCTCTTTTGTTTGTTCTTTATTACTTATTTAACTTTACTTTTTCTACATTACAACATTCATTTAATTTTTTCCTCTTATGTTTTACTACCCTTTTTATTGTTAATTATTTAATCTCACTCATGTTAACTTTATAATATCCATTCAATATCTACTCTCTTATTTTATTTGTCATCAATTCTTTCCTAAAACTTATATTTTATTTTTATTTTGTATTAAAAACTTAACAAATTAAAATTAATATGTAAAAAATCACTTGAATTTACAAAATTGAGGATTCTAGCATAGAATGAATTATACTTGTATTTAAAAATAATTTTAAAATTTCATATCAAAAAACATTAGAGTACTTTTATGTTAAACATGTTTTATAAAATTATGCACGTTAAATTTGTTTTATGTGTTTTCGAAATAATTTCTGTGACAAAATTTTTTTAAATATTTTTTTATGATAAATTTTTTTAAAATGTGTTTGTCATTATTTATATTTAAGATTAACTAACTACATGACATAACATCCATTTTAAATAATAATATGCTTTACATATACTAATAATTAACAAAAATAATAAAATTCTTGATTTAAGTAGCAAAACAGGAATGTCAAATAATTTTCGCTACATGGGAGAACTTAAATAAAAATATTCAAATTTCAACATAATCCTCTTGTCTCTTCCCTCGTGGTAAAATTATCGAAGAAGACTCATATTTAATCCTCCCATTTGTTTTGGATTCATATATATGAAATTATGATCACCATTCCCAAAAACACCTCCGTGCATATAAAATAATATATTAATATATACATAATTTAATAAAAGGGTTTAGTTATTAAATTATTTTATCTGTAAATTAAATGGAGTATAAAAGAATTTGCTTTATGTTGTTGATATTGGAATTTGATGAACGCGGAGCCAACGAGTTCAATGGTAGGAAATGTCCATGAACATGAATAAGGGAGGAATAATTATTGGTCATTGACAAATTATATTTGAAAAGTATGCTCCCCACAAATATTTGTATTTTCCTACATATATAATTATATTTATTATTAGTTAGGAATATAATAAAGAATGGCTAGTACCAAATATTTCAGATACTGAAGGCAGAGAAAATAATTTTAATTTGTTAAATTTTTAATACATAATAAAAAAATATATAAGTTTTAGGAAAGAATTGATGACAAATAAAATGAGAGAGTAGATATTGAATGGATATTAAAAAATTAATATGAGTGAGAATAAATAATTAATAATAAAAATAGTAATAAAACATAAGAGGAAAAATTAAATAAATGAATTTTGTAATGTAGGAAAAGTAAAGTTAAATAAGAAATAAAGAACAGACAAACAAAAGTGAAATAACGAAGGAGGGAGATTAGGTTAGTGGCAGACAAGATTTACACATCACCCGCGCCAACTCATTCTGTACACAGTTTCTGTATCCAATTTTGTGGACCTAGCATTTCTCCTTGTGATTTGGTTGCAATTCTTCCATTTAAGTACTCTTGCAACGTAGATGCAACCCATTATAGCTGGCTATGTAATCAGACTTAACAACTTCACTAATTATACATTTAAACTAAAAACAACTCCACCTTTCATTCTTCCTCACATTCTATATATAAAGAACATCACAGGGTCTGATAGCATATACTATTTCAACCAACATACACTATTCTTCAAGGATTTCAATTAAACAAATCCCTCTCCTTCAAAAATACATCAAAATGTTAAAACAGTCGTCAGCTACTATCTTTGTCACAGCGTTACTTGCAGCTCTGCATGTAGCGGCATTAGTGGCTGCAGTTGATCCATCGGTTTCAGAAGTCCCTGTTATTGAGATATACATGCATGACGTTCTCGGAGGCAACAGCCCTACAGCCAGGCCTATCACTGGCTTACTAGGAAACATCTACAGCGGCCAAGTGCCGTTTGCAAGACCAGTAGGCTTCCTCCCACCCAAAGGGGTAGCCATTCCTAATTCCAATGGTGCCCTTCCAACTGTTAATGGAAACGGCATTCCACTAGGTACTGGCTTAGCAGGTACAGCTTTTGCTGGAAATATCAACAACAATGGTAATAATGTGCAGACTCAGTTAGGACCGGATAATTTAGGACTAGGATTTGGAACAATCACAGTCATTGATGATATATTGACCACTGCACCTGAGTTGGGCTCACAGGCAGTAGGGAAAGCTCAAGGAGTCTACATAGCAAGCTCTGCAGATGGGAGTACACAGATGATGGCTTTTACTGCCATGCTTGAAGGAGGAGAGTACGGTGATAGCCTCAACTTCTTTGGAGTATTCAGGATAGGGAGCACTATGTCACGGCTGTCAGTGACCGGAGGTACTGGAAAGTTTAAACATGCTTGTGGATTTGCAGAGGTGCGTTCGCTTATTCCAGCTGGTCAACATGTTGCAGATGGCGTAGAATCATTGTTGAGGATCACCATTCATCTTAACTCTTAAAGTTGTTCTGCAGCAAGATGCATTTGTCTGTGTGTTTCCACCAATCTCAGGTTTATCTGCAATTTCCTTTGTAATATGTTAATGTGTGTGATATGAGCACGTATGCAAAAGAAACAAAATATATACATGTGTGTGCGCTTTAATATGAAATCTAATCCAATAAAACCATGTGTCCACAGACGCTGACCAGAAACTCTTATAAGTAACAACTTAACAGAAACCATCACCAATAAAGAAGCATAAATACAAGAGCAGAAGCAAATTCCAAACTTACTGTTGACGTGTCTCAAGTTGGAACTTTTTTAAATTTTACCATGTTTTTAGCCTAACATCCCCAGTGTCCATAAACATTAAGTATTGAGCTTCCGCCATGGATATTTAAGAGTCAAGATAACCCTGATCGCAAAAAGTTTTATCTATGTTGCTCTGTCCAACTCCTGGACACAGGTGAGGTAAAGGGATACGACATAATTTATTGATAAACAAGTATAATAGATATAATTTTGTAGCAAAAACTAGCAGTAATACTCAAATTAAACAACATTTAGTAAGAGAATCTGCAAATCAGGCATCGACTTCTTTCCCTTGATTCTCATTTCCCCTTTCTTTCTTCTCATCCTTTTCTCTTTAGATCCCAAGTACATTTACGCATTCAGCTGGTCGAAAAGTGTCAACATTTCAGTAAGGAACCGACACGAAATAAACGTCATGTCCAAGTGTCCCACATGGGTTGCAACCGAGAACAAAGAGTCAGGGCCAAATTGCCATCAGCATATTTAAGTTCCAGCAGTAGCAGCCAGCATGCTGTATACAGGCAGCAACTGCTACTTTCTGTATACCAAGACTCTCAAACATTAAGCTACAAAATTCTTTCTATGAAACATTTAGCAACATATCAATAGCACTACCTGTGAGTCTCTAACACAATAGCACAATCAAGCCTTTCTTTGAATTGAAACAAAAACTGAGGGTAAAACTTGAAACTTATCTTTATATCCCTCTAAATTAGTAAATATGACATTTCAGTTACATCATTCACTAGAAGATAAGAAATTGATTTCATAAGATGTTAAACATGTTTATGCATATTTTCGCAATAGACTGAACAACATAGACATTGTCACAATGCCAATTTGGCAGATTCTTGTGCTTGCAATACTGCGATGCTACTCAACTTGGCTTCAAAAAATTTATTCGCACAAATCTTATTATCTATTAAAATAATTCAGAAATGCAGGAATGGAATGCAGAAAATTGGTAAATAAACTGATCACAGCGACTGAATGTATTATATTACCAACACAAATTCTGGTGAATACAAGCAAAATAGAAAAATAAGCATACACTCCAGAATTAAGATTGTGCAAGTTAGTTGACTTTTTGACAACTTAATAATCTAGGTTTACTTGCACAGATTTAATTTCTTGTCTACCTTACACTAATAATTAATAATCATCCGGCATTGCTAGACAATCTAAGTAAACAAGTGATGTGGATAACAGATTGGAAAAAGATTAGTCACCACCCACTAATACATGATAACAACCTAATCCATGTTCATATTTCTAAGATTAAGCTTAACATAAACATACTAGGCACAGATTCTAAAATGGAATTACAGCAGAGAATAAATTAGCATTGAATCATGATAACACTAACAACTACAGTCCATATTATAAGCATGCTCATCAAACACTTTACATAAATACACGACAGAACAGACGCAAGAATTAGTTTCAGTGTCATATCATAGAAGACCGCGTTCGGCTCTTCTAATGCAGAAATAACAACCCATGGATGCTCCTGATTAAGAATTAATCGCTTAGTCAAAAATTAGTTTCAGTGTCATATTATAATGCTCTGAAACTCGGTACTTGGACATAAAAGTTCAGAGCCAGGGTGGCGTCATTTTATAATACAAAACATTTGACAAACCATCTGCATTTAGATACTCCACAAATCATAAAATACAAGATAATACGGAATGTATGGTAAGCATTTTCTTATAATATATCTGAACCCTGTTTTTACAACCCAAGCAAGAGTTTTGGCACATTTCACTACAATTGCTATATTCTTCAAAACAGACTTGCTAATTGTTTACACAAACAACTTATGAGATAAACATGGTATCATAAGAAACATCTGGTAATAAAAACCCAAAAGTTAATTACAAACCTGCCAATTCATGTATTCACTCAGCATTGGCATAGCATTATAGTCTCGAACGTATTCTTACAAACTGGTGATGTTAACCCGACTTAGTACAGTAGACTGATCAAGCCCATGAAGTGAATCTATCAAGTGCATCCTTAACGAAGCTGGCCCTTTAGCAAAGTCCATTGCCATCTCAGCAGCAACACCAAATACAGAAAGTGCAGTAGCTGTGGCTTCAAAGGCATGTACCGGGTCTACTGCAACAAATGCAGCAATAAGAGCAGTCACTGAGCATCCAGTTGCTGTAATTTTTTGTAGCATAGCCACCCCATTTCGTGCACCTACAACCCGCTTACCATCTGTAACAATGTCAGTAGCACCAGAAACCGCAACAATACAGCCATTTGCTTCAGCCAAGGCTTTTGCTGCGTCAATGGCATCGGTGGAATCATGTGTGCTATCTACACCCTACACGAACCAATTTTTCACGTTAAAAACATGTGACAGAGGCAACTATTTTGCGGTGTTTAATAACAAGACAAGAGAGTCTAGCACGAAAAAGGGCTCCATTAGAGCACGGCTAGCATACTACTTTCTTCTTTTCCCTTGATCAAAGACACCAAATCAAATATAAACATTCAAATTGCATTATTGCAACGAACACCGCATGCAATGAATAAGGGGCCATTTGGATTCTTAAAGAGAATTCCACTTGTTATGGTCTCATGAGGGTAAGTGTAGGTCTATTTACCCTCAACCAAACAACCCGAGAAAATTCCATACACTCAAGCATAATTAAGCCAAAAACATGTACTTTCATATAAAAAAATTCAAGCAAAAAAATAAACAATACAGCACAAACCATACACTCAACTCAAGAATGTCAAAAATCATCTAAAAAACAAATAAAAATACAATTTCAACCAAAAGGGCCATCATTTATACCTTACTCGAGCCCACAGAGGCCATAAAAAGGGCCAAAATCTCCGACCCATTTCCTCTAATAACACAAGGCTTAAGCTTAACAAGCTCAAGACAAGCCTCCAACCTGAAGCTTGAAGCTCCGGCAGCAACTGGGTCAAGGACCCACGGCTTCCCCGCCTTAAAAGCAAAATCAGCCGCCATTTTCATCGCCGGCAACCAATCGGAGGTAAGAGTTCCGACGTTGATGCAGAGAGCATGAATATTAGGAGTAAAATCAGGGATTTCTTGAAGAGAGTGAAGCATAGCCGGAGAAGCACCGGCGGAGAGTAAAGTGTTGGCCATGAGATCCATTGAAACGAAGTTAGTGATGCATTGGATCAAGGGTGATTGTTGTCTTGTTGATGAGAGGTGGGTCCATGCTGTGGAACCCCACTTAGTGCTTTCGTCTTCCATGGATTTCAGAGAGCTTGGGGGTAACAGTAACTGGTCTGGAGACTCTGGACTCCAGTCTCTTATGTTTTTTTACCCGACGTGTACACATTCGTGGGGATGATTAGAATGCAATTTTGGTTCGACTGTGTTTAAATTTTCTGCAAATTTGATTTTAAAACAAAAAATTGAAATAAAATTTGATTTAATTTTTAAGAAAATGTTTTGGTTCAGATCAAATAATTCGAATAATATATTATATAAATTTATATTCATATGACATATATATGATATCTATCTTAAAAATTATAATTATAATATATAAATTTAATTATGTCTAACTTTTATGAAGCGGTGGTAATTAATTGATAATATTTTTTAATAAATTATGACTTTTATAGTCGTCCAAAATAGAAAATGACCAAAAAGAGACGAAAGCGGTAAAGTGATGGGACCGATTATTTAGATTACACATTGATTACAGTTGAGCAAGATAACTGATATAGTTAATTTTATATTAAACAATTTTATTTTTGATAAGTTTTAAAATATTGAGAACAGAATGGACATCTCAAAAATAAAAATGAGACGGAAGGATTAACTCACAGTCGTACAAGAATCTAATTTCAGGCGAGAAATTTCTTTCGTTTAACCAAAATGCATGACATCTTGGACATTTAAATAGTTAAGCTTTAATATTCTAAAATAGAAATCCTAAAATAAAATATCACCTTATTCCTCAACTAAAAAGAGATAAAATTATGTCAAAATTAATAAAACAAATAAGAATTTCTTACAAACAAATCCAAAACAATGTAAATTTAAAATAAAAAATCATATTAAAAGAATCGAACGCGTTAAGTATTATATCAACTTGAATTTTAATGAACTGGTTTTAGTTTATGGATTTTATGTATTCTATCTGATTTTGAGATTTTGATTTTACGAGAATTCTTATAAAATGTCATAAAGTTGATATAGATTCTTTAGGATTTAAAAATAATGATTCAAAATCACATGGATTTTGGTGAGATTTCAAAAAACTTAAAATACACTGAATAATTCCATAAAATTCATAATTGTGTGATATCCAAAAAGATCTAGTATTTGAATACCATTATATTTTAATAGATTTAAAACAATCTCAATTGAATACCGTAAGATTTTAAAGCATAATTTTAAAATCCTGATTAATACCCCAAGTTTCGGTTACATTTTTTAAAATCCGATTTGAATACAGCTCAGATTTCATGAATGAAAAAATCCTTTAAAATCTTAATTGAATACACCCCCTGATAATATTTTATGAACTAAATAGCATTCAATAATATTAAGAATATTAAATAAACTCCTAAATTTGGCTACAATTCGGAATATGAACACTAGCTTAAAAAATACACATAAATATTTATATAAAAGACTTATAAAACAAAATATCATAACAGTCAAACCCAAGAATAGTCTAATTTTAGTACCTTGTAATAACAAATAACTACAAAAATAATGTTCTTAGACACTAATCATATACATTTGGTATACACCAACCATTACTAACGGTCCATAATATCTCATTGAGGTATAATAAAAACATCTTTATAGCCTACATCAATTATAATAATTGAGGTGCAATCATCTACAAACTCTTTGGCACATAATAATTCAGATTCTTCTCGAAGGATATTTATTATGCTAACATATATTAATGTTATAAATTAGAAAATCATTAATATGAGATATTATTTATGATTAAACTAAAAATTTATGATTTGTACTCCAATACTCCAATGTTTTTATGTACTCCATAGAACTTAACTCTATAATATCATTAATAAAGTATTGTCTTCATGCCATCTATTATTGTAGTCTCCCACTTCAACCGGATCCAATCACCTATGTACCGAATACCTATGAAATTAGTGTGACATTCGTGCTTATGTTGCGATAAAGCCTTAGTAATTAGTGTGACATTCGTGCTTCTGTTGCAATAAAGCGTTAGTCACTGGGTCTGCAACATTACCATTTACTGTATATGCAGATAACATATGTGTATATCACCTCTTTCGTTTATGTCACATATTAGGTGATATCTTCAAAGCACATATTTCGTCCTGGAATTAGCTCTAGGTTCCTTTGCATGTTCAATGGCTCTATTGTCATTTAAAGATCAATAAGATCATCAATCAATGGAACCACACCAAGTCCTGTAATATACTCAACCTCTATTGTAGAATCAGCTATTGTTTATTGTTTCTTGCTTACAGTGCCTCCATTAAGACAAAACACTAAACCAGACTGAGATATAGAATCATCTTTGTATGTTTGAAAACATAATCAGTAAAACCTCTTACAACTAGTCTCTCTTCTCCTCTATATACCAAGATGAATCTTTATTCCTTTTCAAGTACTTAAGAATATTTTCTATAGTTGTCTAGCGATCTTCACATGCATTAGACCGGAATTTCTTCATCATGCTTACTTATGTGTCCCTTTTCATTCAATGATTTAGGACTATAGTCGCTTAAGATATATATCATATAAGACTTCGGGATAAATCCCCTTTTAGAATCTTGGATTCCATAACGAAGCAAACCTTGTCAGTATATGTACTCTAACTTAGGCCAATTAACCTTTTTTATATATCTCTTTGAATCCTGATTACTAGAATATAGGATGCCTCGCCTAAGTCTTTAATCGAAAAACTTTTTCGCAAACAAGACTTAACAGCCTGTAGAGAAATATATACTGCACTATAAATAATATATCATCAACATATAATATTGGGAATGTCATATGACTCCCACTAACTTTCTTATAAACACATATTCATCTTCGTTTTTGAATAAAGCCAAAATCTTTGATTGACTGTTCAAAACAAATATTCCACCTCCTTGAGCCTTATTTTTGTCCATAAACGAATCAGGGTAACTTAAATACCTTTCCAACATCCTTTGGATTGACAAAACCTACAAGTTGTGTCATGTACACATCCTCTTCAAGGCTTCCGGTAAGGATCGTTGTCTTGACATCCCCATCTGCCAAAAATTATAATCATAATAAGATGTTGTTGCAAGCAAAATTCTAAGAGATTTGACCATTGTTACTAGTAAAAAAATCATCATAGTCAATATTATGAATTTATTTAAAAAATCCATTTGCACCCTATAAATTTTACTTCTTTTAGGTGGATCAACCAAAGTCCATACTTGATTATTACACATAGAATCCATTTCAGATCTCATAGCTTCTAGCCATCTCTTAGAGTCTGAACTATTCATAGCATCTTGGTAGGTGAGGGGCTCATCTTAATCTATAAGCATCATATCACCATTTTCAACTAAGAGAAATCCATAATATCTCTCAGGTTCATGACGAATTTTACTAGATCTTCGAACAATCTGTGTTTCTTGAGCAGTGTTATCTTCGATATTAACTTTAATATCTTTTTCATGCTCCAATTCTGGTCCCAACATTATCTCATGATCCCTGAGCTTCACCGAGACCTATTTTCTTCACAATATTTTAACCTACATTTTCCAGAATTTGTTTCGTGAAATGAGAAAATATATGTATTTACCGTATTAAAAAATACATTTGTAAAATGACACATCCTCGTTTTATGTAGTAGAATTTAACATAAACCAGATTATAAAAAATATGAATCTAGAATTTGAGTTTTTAATTTCGGGTAGGGTCGGGTTTGATAAACAAATGTCATAAAAACTGGGTTGGGTTAAAAGAAAGTTCACACTAGTCCTATATATAAAAATTTTAAAAGCACGTTAAGCCCAATAGACACAAGGCCCATCCATAAGTGTACATAAAACATGCTAGTTAACCCATTTCATTCCACAAACCCTATTTTTATCACAGCTCGGCCGCTCTTGTTTTGTTTCCGCCATTTTTCTCTCGTTTGCTTTCTTCCATTTTTCTTCTTCTTTGGTAGTCATAATTCAACTATTAGAATTGTGTATTTGTCAAATAATATTAATAAACAATGAAGATGATGCTCCAAAAAGAAGATTGTGATTGGTGAAGCTGCTAATAAGGTAACATTCTTGTATACTAATCAAATTCATGCTTCACACAAATTAAGTATTTATCTATCAATATTTTTTCACTAGTCATTACTTGTAAGGATCTTCAGGGGGTTGCCCTAAACTGGAGAAGCTTGAGATCAAGGATTCCCCTTTTGGAAATATAGCGCTCTGGTATGCATCACTATCATAACATGAGATTCCTTTGGATGTCGACTTGTAAGGTAACTCGCCGAGGTTGTAGGGAAATTGCTCGTCAAATCCCGAGTGTGATTGTGGAAATATTTAATGGGAAGAAGGTGAGAATTCTGATCTCGTCGACACAATGTACTTGTACAGGTCTGTTGAAAGTCCGAGGGCTGATGCACCAACATTTGTGAATATCCTCTAATCTTGTAGTATTTAAAATGTTCCAGCATTCTGACAGTGGCTTTTCTCTACAAGGAAATGTATTTGTTGAATATTTGTATTTTTTTTGCGTATCGATCATTAATCTTTTCTTATTGCACTACATGGGCCATTAAATGGGGGAAGCCCAAAAGATTGATGGAATAAAACATGGATATTGGTGTACTGGTAAGGTTAGTTATTTCAGCTAGGATTTTTTTATTATTAACTTATTGGTTTTGGAAAATACTTAAGGCCGAGTGTGGTACATTGTGTTGTTTTACATGTATGCTATTTACCGGTATAATGTTAGTGGTGGAGACGATGAAACTATATGTTTTAGTCTATATACTCTATTTTCGGAATGCTTTGAATGTTGAAAGACTGATGAAGTCTGCTTTTGTTCAAATTTAGTTTTCATGTTCTATATTGTACCTGGAAATGTAATGTGATGTGCTATTGCCCTGCTTGTTGATTATATAAAATACTGGTACGATTCGTCCTCTGGTGTTCGCCTCTAGAAGAGGGCGGCAATCTTGTTAGTCCAATATCGTCTAACCAATTATTATGATTGGGCAAAACTGTAACTATTTTTTCATTTTGCCAGCGGCATATTTGGCTTTTATCACCTTTTGAAGTCTGTTATTTATCTTCTAAACAATTCTAGTCGTAACACTTGAATATGCATTTTGTGATTGTAGACATAGTTGAATGAGTATAGCAGCCATTCTACCATCTCATCATATATCAGAACACTGTATCTACCCAAGTATCTGCCAATTTGGTTGTATTAATTTGTTTATGTGATGTGCTATAGCTCCTCGAATGATTGGATTTCTGGTCAAGTTGTTTGTGTGGTTCTTGGAGCCGAGGCTTCTCAAACCCCTTCTGCTCTACATACTGAAGAGAGAAAATCAAATCCACAAGATATACACTTGGCTTTCTTTGTTAAAGCAAGTTTAATTGTAACATGTTGACATAATTTTTGTGTGTGTCTCTCAACAGAAAAATTGTAGATTATAGTAAATGTGTTCACCGCCTAAATATTCTGTTAGTTTGTTTGACAAGTTCTGTTCAATAGTATCATATGCATCAACCTTGTCAATAACAAATAGTTTAAGAAGTGATCCACCCTCATTGAAGTTGGTTTCATTGGTCAAGATTAAAGAGGCACCTCTCTATGTCCCATAACACACTTCTGAAGGTAAATTTTTCTCTTATATTTAATGAATTATATGACCTGGATTCGATTATATAGGCAATAGAAAATGAGTTGATATTGATTAGAAATTATTGACTTCCACTGATGTTCATAGTTATTTGGATGAACTAAGATGAATGCTTAATTTTTGTAAGTTCAATATGCCATATCAGAGCACAAAGAACTAGAAACGAAACATCTGGTTAAGATATTCTACAAATTCCTTATTTTTACTAAAACCCGTTACAGTTAAGGTATCCCAGAAATTGTTTGTATGATCCTGCAATTATTCTTTTCAAGCTCCAGAGGGCTTGGATCTGAAAGGCAAATATCAATCTCTAGGTTACATGCGTCCGTTGGGCATATGGGCAATGCCATGGGCATTGAGTCGACCACAAATTTCAAAGCAAGAGATGAGACCGGAAGTCGGCGAAACTTCTTTTTTTAAGCAACATGTTGGATACACAAAAGTTACACATCTCCTATACTTAATGAAAGAAAAACACTCCAAAAGTCTTCTCCAGGTTCTTTTTGACAATACTTGCAAAAAATTGTTTCCATGAGAAATGAGTTTACAGGGAAAATAACCTCTGTGAGAAACATTTGATTCTCGTATTCTTCTAGTGGTTCATCATTCTATATGACGAGCATCAATAGTTATACATCAGAGATCTGATATGATAAGCTATTGTGTATGATTAGAGTTTGATTTGTGGTATTAATTGATATATATGTGAGTAGAGTTTGACTCGGTAATTGGTATGGGGATTGTTTAATTTATGACTGTGCGTGATTTTTTGGATGGTAATATTATGAACATAGGAAACCATGATATAGATATATAAAGAATATCGCATAATAGTTTTAAACCGATGTCTAAAAGAGTATTTGAAATCATTATATAAAATAAACATGTTGTCTAAAATCACAAAGACATCAATAAATATCTCACTAGATGATGTGTAAAGGTAGATAGTAAATCGATTCCTCAAATAAAATCGATGTCTTAAATCACATACAAAATCGATTCCTTATATAATATTGATGTTAAATGAAAAGAATTACATCGGTTACTTCTATGAACTGTTGTCTTATAAGATATTTAACAGCGATATTGTTATTGGTGCGATGTCAATAATAGTTATAGACATCAGATTTTTACTAATAACCGATTTAAATGTCTGTGTTTACCTTGAAACTATTCATACAATTATCATGTAATATACTTATAAATATAAGTCAAAGACATCAGATTTTGTTAAAAAATGATGTGTAAGTACTACATAGACATTAGTTAAAAACTAATGTCTAAACTGTATACTTTTAACATCCCTCGCATAAACATCAGTCAAAAAAATTTGAGACATCAGTTTCTAGTGGTTGTTTTAAGCAGTTTTTCTAATTTCATGAGACTAGATGCGACCAAAAATTTTGCTTTGTGTTAGAATTCAATCGTCACAAAAGGAAGACATGACACATAAGGTTGGTCAAAGAATCAATAAAGAAACACAAGAAGAAGACCAAGTGAAAAGAAACAAGTTAATATTAACTTATGCCTTTGTTGCTCATTTGCAAAAGTAAATATAGTTTTTAGTTTAACATGTCCTTGGAATTCCACTCAAATTACCATTGTCAGGCTTCATTTAGCATGTTCAATATCAAAATAAAATTATCAGCCACAAAAAAAATGTAAACAATCTTGTCGTACATTTTAGATGAACCCACTAATATGATAAAGATATGTTCAAATTCTTTATTTTAGCTCTCATATATTTGATATCTTATATTTTTCTATTACCCTGTTTAATCCAAATAAGTTTCTTAGGAGAATAGAACTACGTCTGACTTGATCCCCTATAAATATAGGGGTGCGTATGCAGATTAGGGGAACACGAGTTGGGAGCACATGAAGGCAATTCGAAATTCTAATCTCAGCCACCCTTATTTTCATCACCACTCAACCACCGTCATAGATTTTGATTCCAGCCGCGAACCTCGAATTCTGTTAATTACCAAATTACTCCGTTAACTCATAGAATTACGATAACAGGATTTAATGAACATATGAAAGAATTAGACATATTAGTAGAAAATGTGAAATTTCTACTAGATAAAACAAGGTTTAGATAGAAGTTACTCCCATCAATATCATCGACTCAGATCAAATCAAATGATTTAAAAAAAATATTATTCGGATAAAATTGGACGGGTTTCTTGTGCACATTTTGTTAAAATAATAGTACTATTATTCTTATAATTTAAATGAATATAAACTTGAATGGTGACTATTCAAGCAATAGTATTTGTAGGAGAATTGTGGTGTTTGTTGGAGTATCAAGGGTGTCAAGTTTTTTTTCATCGGCTATATATATATATGGTGGACACCGATATGGTACCTATCTTCAAGACACATTTAAAAACACATACACAAAACGTAATAAAAATAGTCATAATATATATAATTCTTTTAGTTTTTAGTTTGGTGGTGTGTAGTCACCTAAAGAAAGAGATATTTGAATCATAATAATTTTATTTTAAGCTATATTGTTTTCAGACTAATTAAGAATCTGCCGTGCTTACATTTCTTAGAACGATAATCACACTCAATCTTGCAAAGTCACTGCCATCTTTGCCTAAAGCACCGATGGATTCCCTCTACTTTTAAAACAGGTTCTCGGGTTCTTCCTCTTTGTTGTGCTATACATAATTTGGATGATTTACACTGTGTGTATATATGTTTAATACTTTTGCTATATTTTAATTTTTTTTTACATATTAATTTGATGCAATTTTAGTTTATACGCATATTTGTATATGGAACAAATATATTATTCTGTTTTACTCTGTTTATTATTGATCACTTTATTTTAATTTGTAATGTATATTTTTAATATATTAATTGTTAATATATTTTACACACTAATTTTCTAACCAATTTACCACCTAAAATCCCAGCTTTTCAGCTGAGCTCCGAAGTGTACGATCACAGTTTCCTTTTCCCCAGCAAGTTGGTAAATAAATCGAACAAGACTGCATGCACCGGTTTATGTAGAATTGCACATAAAGTGAGGAAAAATGAACTCGTTTGCTCCATCGAAAGTGTGAGACCCGTGAGGTAGCGTAAGTTGCGTTAAAGTCAAATCAAACTTGAGTTTGTTTACGCGTATTCCACCATGAATTATCGGTTAAGTTTGGGTCCTGTTAATAATAATTAAGTTCACAACTTTGACCAGGACCTAGAGGCTAGATGCTCAACGGGATCTCAAAATATTCTTTTCTTCCGGATGCAACCTTATTCACCCTCCATAGGTTGACCATGGCTTCGCATCATTTCTCTCATCTAGTTCAACATTTGATTATCTTTTTTTTGAAGAAGAAACGATGAAGTCAGCACCATTCGAGATCCGACGTCAATTTAATACGTTTAAAATAAAGATAAAATCTCTTAGTAATCGATTATATAAACAAACTTTAGATTAAGTCAAAGAAACGAGAGAAGATCAATTTCTTATAGGGAAAATAGATTTTTTTGCCACCCAACTTATTATTTGTTTAGAAACCTACCACTGAACTATAATTTTTTTCTTTTTTATCACTAATGTTAGGTTCGGACTTTTTTTTGTCACTAACGTTAGGTTCGGTGTTAATAATCAAATCCGAACCTAACGTTAGTGACAATAGAAAAATCCGAACCTAATATTAGTGGCAAAAAAGAAAAAAATTATAATTCAGTGGTAGGTTTTTAAACAAATAATAAGTTGGGTGACAAAAAAATCAATTTTCCCTTTCTTATATAGTAGTCATCATTAGTCCATAATCTAAACTCAAATGCTTGGTATACCTGAGCTTTCAGCTGTTTGCAGTTTTTGTTCCAAATTTGTATGCTTTTCTCATAATATATACGTTGGAGCTGTATGGGTGAGCCTTAAAATAAGTGCTTGTTGCTTAAAATAAAAAAGTGGAGTAGAAGTTAGAAGCAAGTTAAGACTTATAAGTGATTAAAGTATTTGGAAAATAAGCAGAAGCTCTGAAACAAAAGTTAGGATTCCTAGCTTTTTATAAGTACTTCTCGATTTTTTACATAAACGTACGAAATAAGTGCTTCTAACTCACAAGCCCGCTTTTAAGCCGTTGTTAAACAACCCCGTATTATTTTTTGATTTTAGATATAGTCATTAATTATTAAAATTTTTATATGAGATTTATATCAACTATGGAGTATGGGGTATAATAATAAAAAAATTTAGACAAACATGTAAGATTTCAATCTCATCAATAATCACAATATTCTAAATTTTAATTTCTAAACATTACTTTTTATAATCATAAATAAATGTAAAATTCTCACATATACAATAAATTGCATTTTAATTTTTTCAAAAATATAATATTTAAAGTTACTAAAAGTAAATAATTTAAAATTAACATGTGTGCTATTATAAAAATCTATATATGTGTGTACATATTGTGTGTGTGTGTATGTGTGTAGTCATGAACACCTTATGGAGTTTTGTAGTATATTATCATAAATTCTTATTTTATTTTAATATTTATTATATATATATGTAAATAATTCTAATATAGGATATTATGTGATTTATATTAATAATAATTTAATATTTAAAATTCGAGAAAAAAATTGATTTTCGAAACTAGTATTATAATTATATTATTAAAATATATGTCAAATAATGAACCTACACAATTAAATGGATGGAAAGAGTACCTAATTTTCTTACAATTTGAAATATATTTTTGACCCTTTGACAAAACTTGCAGTCCCGTGAAGGAGATGAATGCATAAGCAATAGTAGTGGGAGTTGAAAACGCAGCCACTATGAAGGTGGGATCGAAATTTTCTCCCAACACATGCATTAAAATGTTATTAATGGCCTTCCATTTGATTCCCACCAGTAGACATATTATAAATTTCGTGCATTAATGAGGTGATTCACTGGTAATATTCTCTCGGATGGACCCACTAGATTTATATGAAAACAAATTTTCAAGAACCATATGATTGTTTGCATATACTACAAATCATTGATTTGGACATAAAGGGCTTTCCACTTCCAGGATCGTGATATATGTAATGGTATGGTGTTTTTACACTCACTCATCTTCTTCGCCAATACAAGAGAGCCAATTGTGATCGGGAACATGTTTTGATTACACAATGCTTAGTTCATTGCTCTTGCTTGCAATCTTTATCAGCCTACAAACTTTTCCTCCTCAATTATTGCAATGTTACATATAAACTCTAGATTAATATTCCTTTCTTTGATTTTTTATTCTTGACACCTTTTTTTAACTTATATAAAATATAATTTATTGTCTTTAAAATTATCATTATCTTATAAAAAATATGAATATTAAATTTTAATAAAAAAACAAGTTTATGATTGTTTATATAATCCAAACGGGTCCTCTATACCCCGCTTAAAGGAATAACAATGACAAAAATTTATCGATCATTGATGATAATTATAATATTGATATTTTCAACTATATACGTGTCTATATAAAATACTCATTATTAATGATGTCGATATTTCAAGTTTTAAATGTAATTGTGTTAAAGTAATCTTTTGATTACTCCCCCAGTTCTTTTATATTAGTCGGTTTGAATTTGTGCACACAAAATATAGTTCTATGTATTATTTTTAAAATTTTCTTTTTATGAATAAAAGTTTAACATTTATATTTTTATTCAGAATAAGAAAAATTGAAAAATAATGTATAGAAATACGTTTTTTTTCACCTCAAAATACGTGAAAAAGTCAAAGCGACGGACACGGAGGGAGTATAATTTTGGAGGGTATATTCAACTAAGATTTTGATAGATTATTTATATTCTATGAATTTTAATAACATATATCTGATTTTCATTTTATACTACTTGTAGATAAATGTGGAGGAGTTGGTGTATAATTCATAAGATTTAAGCACAATTATTCAATACTAGCTTATAACCCGTGCAAGGCACGGGAGCTTTTTAATTATTTATAAACTTTTTAAATATATATTAAATGGTGTGAAAAAATTTAATTTATAAATAATAAATTAAAATTGTATGTATCATGTCAAAGTATTAAATTTTTTCTATCAAATTTTAAATTATTTTAAGTAGAATATGTGACGCCAACTCCTATTAGATTATATATAAATGTATTTTATTTTAGAATTATTATAATGGATTTAAATATTTTTCTAAAAAAATTTTATGGTTCGAAATTAAAATTGATAAACACAATTTGTTTTGAATTAAGAAGATGAATCATAAACATGCAATAAGATGGTAGAATTTGTTTTGGATTAAGAAAATTTTATTGTATTCGTTCCTCGCATAAATCGGGCTCATTAATTTAAAAAGATATTAGATAAAAATAATTTTGTGACGGTGCGATTTATATGATTCTACAAATAAAACTGGTAGAAAATATTTATTTTGGATTAAAAAAATCATAAACACGTGAAATACAGAATTTGTTTTGGATTCAAAAAAGAAATTATAAACATGCAAGTAGATATCAGTTATCTTATGGAACAGAAGTTAATTTTGTTCGAATCTAACGGTGCTTATTTATTCAATATACGATCCGATGGATAAAAATAATTTTGTGACGGTGCGATTTATACGATTTTACAATTAAAATTTGTAGGAAATATTTATTTTAGATTAAAAAAAACCAAAAACACATGAAAGATAGAATTTGTTTTGAATTTAGAAAAGGAATTATAAACATGCAAGTAGATTTCAGTTTCCTTATAGAACAGAATTTAATTTTGTTCTAATCTAACGGTGCTTATTTGTTCAATATACGATCCAACGGCTGATAAGCTTTTGGATCATAGGACCATGCGACCAAATTATCTCCCTTACGCTTATTATATATAAGTATATAATGTCATATTTAAAATTTTAAGTATATTGAACAATTTAACAAAATTTATTATTTTACGAAATCCATTAAATTCCACCAGCATTTGAATATTATTAAATTTTAATAATTTAAAAATCTTAATTGCTTCCAAAATATTTCTTAAAGTCCGAACAAATAAATCCGAATTTCACAAATAAAAAACTTTTAAATATCAATTAAATACACTCTTAATTTACTTAATTTAGTCCTTCATTTAATCACCGAACCGAAAAACTTCGATTTCTGAAATATCGAGAGAGAAATTATTTGCAAACCCAAAATATATCAAATGAATAATTTCAGAAATATCGAGAGAGAAATTATTTGCAAACCCAAAATATATCAAATGAATAATTTCTAAGAACAAACTTTTACTCCATCATCTTAAGAAATCATGACAGCAGAGGCAAAAACATTTGTTTATATCGACTGCACTGGACTATTCAACATGTACCCTCTTAACATGATAACTACACCCGGAAAAAGCTGTCATAATCCAATCTAATATACATAGAATTCATATTTTCAGTAGCCCTTTTCTTCAGTTTGCCTGTAACTTCCTTTTCTTAAGCAACACAAAAGCCTACTTTCTGAAACAGAGAATCTGATCTATACTTTATGCATATCACATTAATATATGTATCCAAACATGCTTGTCGGCCATTAAAGCTTCAATGACTAGCTCTAGTTCATTCTTCATTTGATTAATCTCACTACCCATTAAGCAAAATCAAAAACCAAGAAGAGGGTGTGTTTTGTTTTGCTTTGTTTCTTCAAGAATCAATTGCAGTTGAGATACCCTGAAGGTGTTTGATTCAGTGGCATTTACTTTCACTCATTTCTGCTTTTAAAAGGGTTGAATTTTACCCTCAAAAGTGTTTGATATTCTTTGAGCTCCTTTTGTGCTTTAAAGATCTTACTTTTGGTATTCAAGTCTCATGTTTTTTATTTATTACTTTCTTGAACAATCAATCCAAGGCTGCAGATAGGAAGGTATGTTTAAAGCTAGGATCTTTGATTTGAAGCAATTTATATTTTTACCATCCTTGATTTGTATTTGTAATTTTGTATATGTAAAAATATTTTCATTTATCTTGGTTTATTTTGGGTAAATTCTCAGCAAGTATTGGATTTAATGATATGTTGTTATATCTTTTATTTTCAGATTTATTGTGGTTGTTTGAGAAACTCTCCTCTTGGTTCTAAGTTGTGATCTTTGACATGGTGATTTCCGTGGTGTGGGCTTGTTGGGGTTTCAGAATTTATTGAGAGTTCATAGTTTTTTGGATTAGTCAAGTATTTACAATGTATGTGTCTGTTGGATCAAGAGCAAGCTTCCTTGTTAGTTTGACGGTGATTGCACTAGCTTTATTAAGTTGTCCATCAGAGGGGTTGAATGCTGAAGGAATGTCTTTGTTGGAGTTAAAAAAAGAACTCCAAGATGACTTTAATCATTTGTGGAACTGGAATTCGAGTGATGAGACTCCTTGTTTGTGGAGAGGTGTGAGCTGCACAAGCGATGTTGTCCCAGTTGTAGATTCCCTTGTTTTGAGGGGGATGAATCTTTCGGGAAACTTAAGCTCTAGTATAGGAGGTTTGGCTTTCTTAACTTACCTTGATATTGCTTTTAATGCATTCAATGGATCAATTCCAAAGGAGATAGGAAATTGCTCAAGGCTGAATACTATTTATTTGAATAATAATCAGTTCCAAGGGCAGATTCCTGCTGAAATATGTAAGCTGTCCTTGTTGACAGACTTGAACATATGCAATAACAAGTTATCTGGTTCTTTTCCTCAAGAAATTGGGAATCTATCTCTACTAACTAATTTTGTGGCTTACTCAAACAAGCTGAGTGGTCCATTGCCTCGTTCTTTTGGAAAGCTCAGGAGTTTGAAAACGTTTAGGGCAGGGCAAAATAGTATTTCTGGAAATTTGCCTGCCGAAATAGGTGATTGTCAAAATTTGCAATACCTCGGTCTTGCTCAGAATCTATTAGATGGTGATATACCAAAGGTACTGGGCAAGCTTAAAAATTTGACAGATATTATTCTTTGGGGTAATGATTTCTCTGGGTTTATACCAGCAGAGCTTTCAAATTGTACAAATCTTTTGACTCTTGCCCTGTACCAGAATAATCTTGTCGGGGAAATTCCAAAGGAGATACTTGGCATGAAATCTTTGTGGAAGTTATACTTGTACAGGAATGGTTTAAATGGTACAATTCCCAGGGAAATTGGCAACCTTTCAAGTGCCCTTGAAATTGATTTCTCGGAAAATTCTTTGACCGGAGAAATTCCCGTGGAGTTTAGTCAGATAAAGGGTTTATCATTGCTTTATCTGTTCGAGAATCAGCTCACAGGTGTTATACCAGACGAATTTGGTAGCTTGAAGAATTTGACAAATCTCGATCTTTCTATCAATCGCCTCACAGGTCCTATCCCTTATAGTTTTCAATATCTACCTAATATGAGACAGCTTCAGCTATTTGATAATTCTCTTACCGGTAGCATACCTCGATTGCTCGGGTTCTACAATAAACTCTGGGTAGCTGATTTTTCTGATAATTACTTAACGGGAAAAATTCCTCCTTACATTTGTCGGCAGTCAATCTTAGACACCCTAAATGTAGAGTCTAATCAGCTGTATGGGAATATTCCAGAAGGACTTCTATATTGTCCATCATTAAGTCAACTTCGTCTGAATGGAAACAGACTAACTGGGAACTTCCCATCTGAGCTTTGCAATATAGTAAGAATGTCTGCTATAGAGTTAAGCCAAAACAAGTTCAGTGGTTCTATACCTCCTAAAATAGGAAACTGCCAACAATTGCAAAGACTTGATCTTTCAGGCAACAACTTCACATCCAAGTTGCCCAAGGAAATAGGTAATCTGGATAAATTGGTAAAGTTTAATATATCTTCAAATTTTATGACTGGAAAGATACCACCTGAAATTCTCAATTGCAAGACGCTTCAGCGTCTCGATCTCAGCCGAAATAACTTTGAGGGTGCTATACCAAATGAGCTTGGAAGTCTTTCACAATTGGAACTTCTTAAGCTTTCAGATAATAAGTTCTCTGGTAATCTACCAGCAGCTTTGGGCAATCTCTCACGTTTGTTAGAGTTGCAGATGGGCGGAAATTTTATCTCAGGTGAAATACCAAATGAGTTGGGTTTTCTTTCAGGATTACAGATTGCATTGAATTTAAGTTTTAATAGTCTTTCTGGCGGAATACCATCTGAACTGGGGAACCTTATTTTACTGGAATACCTATTGCTCAATAACAATCATTTGTCTGGTGAAATTCCAACCACATTTGCAAATTTATCAAGTCTACTGGGATGTGATTTCTCTAACAATAACCTTTCTGGACCCCTGCCTTCTGTACCAGTCTTCCAGAACATGGACGAGAACAGTTTTACGGGAAACAGAGGGCTGTGTGGTGGCCCTTTAGGTGATTGCAACACAAAAACTTCTTTTGATTCAGTTCAACCTTTGCCAGATGGTGGTGCTCATCGAAGGAAAATCATAGCCGTGGTTGCTGCTGCAGTGGGTGGAGTATCCCTGATTCTCATTGTGGTCCTAATATATATGATGAAGCGGCTACCAGTTGAGATAGCTGCTACTTTACAGGAAAAAGATACATCCACACCAGTCTCTGATATATATTTTCCTCCAAAAGAGGGGTTTACTTTTCAGGATCTTGTCGAGGCAACTAACAACTTCGATGATAGTTATGTCGTTGGTAAGGGAGCTGCTGGCACAGTATATAAGGCAGTAATGCAATCTGGGCAAATGATTGCAGTTAAGAAACTTGAATCAAACCGAGAGGGGAATAATATTGACAACAGTTTTCGTGCTGAAATTTTGACTTTGGGAAAAATCAGACATCGTAATATTGTGAAGCTATTTGGTTTCTGTTATCACCAGGGTTCCAATTTGCTTCTCTACGAGTACCTTGCAAGGGGTAGCCTTGGAGAATTACTTCATGGGTCCTCTTTTACCTTGGAATGGCCAATACGCTTCACCGTTGCTCTTGGGGCTGCTCAAGGACTTTCATATTTGCATCATGACTGCAAGCCAAGGATTATTCACCGTGATATAAAATCCAATAACATCTTACTTGATGATGACTTTGAAGCTCATGTTGGTGATTTTGGTTTGGCGAAGGTTATTGACATGCCTCAGTCCAAGTCCATGTCAGCAGTTGCAGGATCATATGGATACATAGCCCCTGGTATGCCCTCTGAATTTCTCTATTCATTTTAAAATTTTCAACTTTTTTATTTCTGATGTTTATATTCACTTAAATGTTTTAAATTAAGTCCCTGTGTCTGGTTTATGTATTTTATAATATATAACATCAGATTTATATTTCTATGCAAGGCTACAAGACCTGACACCCAAATCTCCATATTAACATATGTGTGGAATCTGTTGCACTAGGAACTCAGTGAGACATTTAACTTGCAACAAAACAAAACAATAGATGGATTTTATTTTTACGTATTTAGTTATTATATTATGTGCAGAGAAACTACAAACTATGTTTCCTACAAACATGATTAGTTAAGTAAATTTTTTTCATTTTCGTTGTTTTCATGGCGTTTATATTATTATTTGTTTGATAACACTCATGCCTACATATGATTAACTGCGAGGAATATATCTTGTCGAAAGTGAGGAATATATTAGTATAGGCATGAGTAAAGTTGTATCGGCCACTCGAATCAGGAATTGCAAATTAAACTTTTTTTCTTATCGACTATACCATATACTTCTTGATATCAAAATCACCTTGGAATTTAATTCATAAAATTATACATGATATTATTAAAAAAACAAACTACACATAATTTATATAAAATCTACAAAATCTAATCTATCCCTGATACTTTAACAATAATTTATATGCAATATTAAATTATTCAATAAACAATTTTTTTTTTAAATTTAAGCTCGCGGCATGATGCCTTGCATCTACTTTTCTGCTTTGCTTTATTATAAGTAATAATTTGTAAGATTAGTTTTATTGCAACTTGGCTCATATAATTGCAGAATATGCATACACAATGAAGGTGACGGAAAAGTGTGATATATATAGCTATGGAGTTGTGCTATTGGAGTTGCTAACAGGAAAAGCTCCTGTACAGCCAATAGATCAAGGCGGTGATCTCGTTACATGCGTAAAGAAATACATTCGCAATCATTCACTTACATCTGGTATACTTGATAGTCGTTTGAATTTGGAAGACAAACAAATTGTTAATCACATGCTTACTGTCTTAAAGATTGCTCTCTTGTGCACGAGCATGAATCCATATGATCGTCCTTCAATGAGAGAAGTTGTTCAAATGCTGATCGAGTCTAATAGACGAGAAGGAAGCTTCATCACTCCTCCAATTTATGATTCTTCTTTGGAAGATGATGTTCCTTTGAAGGATGACTCCTTGTGAATGTAAATGCCTTGGTTTCTTTCATTGGCTTGATATAAATTATTTTGTCAATCTATATATACTAGCTCTAGTTCTTGTTTAATCAGATTGCGAATTTTTAAAAACAATCATCTGTACATTGCTTAATCTAATCTTATACTTAGTACTTAGTATGACACAATAACTGTTCTGTGGTTTGACCCTAGAGGTAATAAATTAGACAGTACAAGCCTGTCATTCCTAGTTCCATAGTCCCATCCATCTACTAATGCTACTAGTATAAAAGATTGTAATACTCATTGTGTTTTTTTTTATGAGCATACTCATGGTTTCTTTCTAATACCCATTTATATAAACGAATTCGACATATACAGTAGAACCTCTCTAAATAAAAGTTATAAAACTATCCAAACCTATAAACTCCATTGATAAATAGTCTCGGTCCCAAGTGGGGATCAGTATTTGGAACCTGTATTAGAATTTCATAACTCTTTTATCATGATAATTAATATGTTTTTATAATATGTTAGTGTTAAATCGCGGCTTAGGCACCCGTATAAAATGATATTTTCAACCATATATTTTATGAAAATAAGTTGCGTGGAGTCCTCGTTTCGTTGGAGTCTCGGAGTCCGCACATGTTCCGCAAGTAAAATATAGCTTAAAATATTATGAAACATGTTATTTTTGAATGATGTTCTTCAAACATCACTATTTCATTGAAAATCTTGCTGACCCATACATTTTACAAATAGAACATTATAAAATATATTATTTTATCAAACATGCTTAGTTTGCGGAACATACATGTTCATTTTGCATAAAATACGTATTGTACTCGTAAATATATGAGATTTGTACGATTTTATTGAAAATTTGTGGAACATGTTTTATAAGATATTTTGAGTTGTATTTTACTTGCAGAACATATGTGAACTCTAAGACTCCAATAAAACAGGGACACTATAGAACTTGACTCTTAATTTTGAATGCTGTTTTATTAAAACTTTTTATCAATTAACTTCCGCACCGTATATTATTATCTATATCATTTTTAATTCAACTTTATAATATCTTTACAAAATTCATCAATTTAATTTGGTAACTTTATCAAATTTATATTTATTCTTTTAAAAATACTATGGATGTATATGATGAATTTTTGTATGTAAAAAAGTAATTATTATTATTTTTCTTAGAAATATATAAATCTATTATACAAGAGAATTACTTTAGAGGAGTTGGTAATATAATCTGAAATTACCGCCCTTTCTAAACATTTCAATATCAGTTATTTTTCCTTTACATCTTTTAATCTTTGTAGGCCATTCATAATGTATTTAGGGGTTGTTTGGCAATGGTTTAAAAACCGGCTTCTGGGTTTATAAATTAGAAATACGTATTTCGTACCGTTTGTGTAAAAAGTAAAGAAATACTTATAAAAAGCTAAAAATGCTAGTTTTTGTTTGAGGACTTCTACTTATTTCCCAAACACTTTAATCACTTATAAATCTTGACTTGTTTTTAACTTTTACTCCACTTTTTTATTTTAAGCAAGAAATATTTATTTTAAGCTCACCCAAACCGCCCCATAATGTCTCGGACTCTCGAGTAGATCCGAAAAGCGACTTTTAAATGCATGCAAGAAGGGCCAGTCTTTTTGAATTTGAAAATGCTTGGTGCATAGGGTTAAATATCAAAATGGTCACTGAAGTGGAGGTCATATATCACTTAGCTCACTCATCTGAACGGGGTATCATTTCAATCATTAAAGTCACAATAAATATCAATGAAGTACTTCCAAATTTTAGTTCACGAAGTAAAAATATTATTTATAGAGTTTTACACATTGTTCTTGATTGCTAAGACAACCAAATAAAAGGTTATGACTTCTAGTATATATGACAATATATTTAGATTTTATCAATTTTGTTTACTATTTATTTTTAATTAAAACAAAAATTATAATAATATAATAAAAATAAATAGTAAACAAAATTGATAAAATCTAAATATATTATTATTAATATTAGAAGTCATAACCTTTTACTTGGTTTTGGTAGTATTCGAAAATAATGTGTCAAACCCTATAAATAATATTTTTACTCATTGAACTAAAATTTGGAGGTACTTGATTGATATTTATTGTGACTTTAATGATTGAGATGATACCCGTTAAGATCAGTGAGTGAAGTGATATATGGCCTCCACTTCAGTGACCACTTTGATATTTAACCCTTGGTGCATATAATTGTGTGCAAATTTTAGTACATAATGAAATGTGGTGGGCTTTACTCTGTATTTACATCAACCCCAATTAAAATCCACCACATTAATTGACATGTCATTAGTAGAAATTTTCTGCACATAATTTTATGCACCTAGCGCTAGTCTTTTAAATTTGAAAATAGGAATTTAGACCCAAATTTGTATTAGATTTACAAAAATAATAGTATCATATTGTAAACAATATTTACAAAAACAAAGCCTCCTATATACTGTATACACAACATATTTTCCCACGTTATTCTAATATTGGAAATGGATTAATCATCAAACTCATCACTGAAGTCGACAAAATATATCAACTTCATCACTGGTATCTACACGATCTCACTTGGCTCACTAAACTAATTTGATGGTATCATAAACCAATACCGTTGAAAAAGATTAAGGAAAGTATGGATGGAATGACAGATGGCAGGAGGAACGACAGTGGCAGGACATATTCTTAGTTTCAACGATGTCAGGACCATAGCTGGTTCCCTTCTTCTAAACAAACATAGGCTCCCTGCTATCTGCTAAACAAATATAAGCTCTATTATGTATTGTTATTCATAAACTAAAATTACTGATGGAGCATGACTTATTTGTTTTGTTTCACAAGAATATCACACTGTTGATCCTCAATCTGCAATAGAGCATATGTGTGACCATATGTGAAAGATTCTGAGAGAAGAAAAGACAGGGGCTGACAAGAAGATTCGGAAAGATGGAGGCGAATACTATGGTGTTAGCAGTGAAGTTTGCTACCCTTTTTATGTTTTTGAACGTTGAACTTGTAACTATGGTGTTAGTAGTGAACTTTGCTGTCCTTTGTATGTTTTTTACGATGAACTTTGCTATTCTTTTATTTATGAATGTTTAATATAAGCTGCAAGTTTATGGTATTGTAAGTGTAGTTGCTTTAGTTTCATTTTCAGTTGCGCTGAAGTATGTAATTTATGACTAAGTTTATCTGTCAGAAGGTTTGTATTATTATTTTAGTATGAAAATGATTTTATGTTTTTTTTATTTTTAATTGTAAATTTCTGACAGACCTGTTTGTCATATGTTCAGTTTATTATTATAACAAGTAAGTAGTGGGTCCCACATTACCTTCCAACAAAATTGCAACTTCCGACGCAATCCAGAACTTTTGACAACAAGTTTTCCGACAGAGGTAGTCTGTCAGAAGAAACCATATTTCTGACATAATATAGGCTAAAATGGCCGTCAGAAATGCCTGAATTTGGTGTAGTGATTGTGGTAATCTTTTGGGGCTTATTTGTATTAAACAAAGACATGAAAATAAATATATGTATTTTTTTATTTATTTTGTATCTTAACTTTAACTTAGTTGATGAATACATTTGAAAATAAATTAGAAGAATACAACAAAATATTTGGAGATAAATGTTTGGAAATAAATGAAGATGCATGAGTGCTGATTAGGCATAATTTGAGGATTAGGGTTCTTCTCTGCTGATGACTCTTCTCCTTCAATATAAATCTCTGTGCGAATGTATCAACGTATGTGTAAGCAATATAAATCTCTGTGCGAATGTATCGACATATGTGGGTGTAACTATAAATGAGTTTTTCTATTTGTTTCTTTCTATTTTCTTCGTTTTTATATTCTTTCTTCATTTTATCTGCACTCTTTTTTATTATTCTGCCACATCACCTACTCAGCTGTATCTCGGTTTAACTTTCCGTTAGTTTTCTTTAAAAAATTAACGGCGGCGTTAATTTTGATACCGTCAAATCAGTTTAGTGAGCCAAGTGAGACCCGTGAAATTTAGTGATTAAGTTGATATCTTTTGTCGATTTTAATACGAAGTTTGATAATTAACTCTATAGGAAATCATATAAACTTGTGAAAACACTCGAGCAACCGAGAAGCATAACTGAATGCAAGAAAAGATCAACCAAAAGCATTTTAACCATTGGATACCAGAAGGCTAGAACAGAAACAAAACAAAGTTAAGTTAATACATAATACTCCTACTTAGCACCAAGTAGAAATTAAAACCCTAGAACAGAATCCAACTACTGAAGTACAAACAGATCATGCATGCAAAATACAATGTTGCATTTTTGTTTTTTGGCAATACTAAGGTAAAAGACCTCCAACACCACCGGCACCACCAGCCACACCACCGCCAACACCTGCCAGCCCACCTAGTCCCCCAGCACCACCTCCAAGTCCACCAGCACCCCCTCCGAGCCCTCCCAGACCACTAAGTCCCCCAGCACCCCCTCCAAGCCCACCAAGACCTCCTGCACCGCCAACTCCACCGATACCACCAATACCACCAAGTGGAACCACACCGGCAACACCGCCCACACCGCCTACACCCCCAACACCACCAACACCCGCAACACCGCCAACAGCACCCCCTACACCCACAAACCCCACCACGCACTTCTTGTCCTTGACGTTCTTGCCACCACTGGTCTTGGTGGCCACAACAACAGTCTGAGTCTCTTGGTCATGTTTTTCAGTAGGAACGTTACGTGCCATTGCATGCACAAGCACTAAAGAAAGTACAAACACTAGGGACAACTTTGCCATTTCTCTCAGACGCACACAAATAGTTTGGTTTGTGAAGAAAGTACAGTGCAAATGTTTGGAGTGACACATCACACATGCGGGTATTTATGGACAAACAAAGGAGGAGGACAGCTGTGGGAAATAAAGGAATGCATTAAAATTTGCTCGAGAACAGCATTTTGTGGAGGTTGTAATAATGCGAATCAGAGTTTGGTGAAGGAGAGAGTGAATTTAAGGAAGTAATGTCAACCCCTGTGACAAGGGTACCACGCATTTCAAGGTTTACTCCATAAATACTCCAACTTGCTTCCACTCGATAGATGTAAACATACGGAAAGACCAGTCATCGGGTGTAACGAGTCAAATGGTCTGTGAGTTGCTGGAGTTTGGCGGGTAAAATATTCCCTAAACACGGGTGTAATCGAGCCGAGCTGAGTCGAACACTGTCAGACTCAGCTCGTGCTCAATTAAAAAGTTCAGGACTCGAGCTTGACCTCGAGTTCGAGTCTCTAATGTCAAGTTCGAAATTCAGCTCATATAAACAGTTCGATAGGCTAGCTTGAGTTCGGCTCCAAGGTTTGAATCAAGTAACCAAATATCGACAAAAACTATGATCCACGGTTCGGCTCAAGTTCGATTCGATTAAATATAAAAAATTAAATAAAAAATTAAATATTTTTTTGGAAAAATATTTGTAATATAAAAAAATTAAAAATAATAGAGACTCGATAAAGCTCACGAACCTTACGAGTCGAGTAATTTGAAGCTTGAGCTTCACTCGATAAAATATTTATATAGCTCAAGCTTAACTCCATTATTATCGAGTCAAACTCGAATAATTTACGAGTCGAGCTGGAATACCTTACGAATAGTTTGACTCATTTACCCCCTCTTTTCTTAAAGCTCATGTGTCCTCGAAATATGTGCTAGTAACCCGTGTCAAGCATGAAATTATATGAATTTTTTTAAGTTCATTGCTTATTGGAAATATAATATTTTTGATATAGTTATTTAAATTATTATTGTTGAGATACAAGACTTATTATGCATTAACATATTAATATTTAATTATGTTTAAGTTTTATTTTTCAAAATAAATATTTTCAGAATACATGTTATTATATGAATTTATTTTAAAATGGTACGTTTTATTTTAATATAATCATTATGTTGTTTTTGATTCTAGATAGATGGAAAAAAAATTCAACACCGTCATATATAAATTGGCTGAGAGTGTATTCAATCTTTAATAAAACTTAATTGTTTTAGTTCATAAATCATAATTGTTTTAGACATCTAATAAATATTATTAATTGCAATGCTAATTGAAATTCTTGTAAATTTAATATTGATGGATATTTGTCAAATTAATATAAAACTATAACAGAGATTATAAATTAAATGAATTTAAAATTATTTTATTTATAAATTTTTTTGACAAAAGTCTCGTAAACCTCTTTTTGACTATAACCAGAGAATTCACAGTAATTTTATTCTCGTTGGAATTTGCGTTTGTCATGGTAGTGCTACCACCCCCTTTCTGTTATTATAATAATATTTAATATTGTGAAGAGTAGGACAACGTTAAATTACATGATAATAACCAAATTCTGATAGTTCGGTATTTGGTACTGATGTTCTTCCACTAAAGAAAAATTTCGCATTTTAATAAAATGTATATATGTGAATAATATCGATTTGGCTATTAATATCAATATAATCTTTTATTTATTTGAATGCTGAAAATCCTAACAGCGTTAGAAGTCTCTTTTTAATAGTATAACATTGAAGTCTTTAATTATAAAATTCTAATCAATATCAAAGTCTGATAATTATAAAATCCTAACCAATATTAAAGTCTTTATTTATAAAATCATAATAAATATGAAAATATTTTCATAATAATATAATAAAATTATAAAATCCTAACCAATACGACATTTTTTTCATAATAGTTTAATGATTATCATTATTAAGTAAAAAATTTATATTGATTATAAAATCCTAATAACTATAGGAGTCGTCTTTAATTATAATATCTTAAAATATTATAAATTCTTGACCAATATAAGTCTCCTAATGATAATATAATACTTTTAATATGATTATAATAATAATAACAATAACAATAACAATAACAATAACAATAACAATAACAATAACAATAACAATAATAATAATAAGAATAATAATAAGAATAATAATAAGAATAATTAAATATGATATAAGATGACCAAATTTTGGTACTTTTGGTACCGATGTTCCACTGAAACATGGTTTCGCTTATTAATAAGAGGTATTGATGCAGGTTATTATAAGTAAAACTTGTGCCTGTTCAATTAATAAATTAAGCATGGTACTAAATTATTTGGTTGTAAATTAAATTAATTTAAATTGAACCAATTAATCTAAAACAATATCCAATTAATTTATGTGTTATAATATTTGAGTCCAAGCTAGTGAAAAATAATAAATTAGCAAAACTACTAACTATTTATTCAATCCAAATTTTTGCTCCATTCATGTTTGTAGGTCGTATACACAAAATAATCCGGGTCTTGCTAAGCAAGAAATTCATCTCAAAATTTCATAATTGGCACCCCTTATGCACACAGTCCACATAGGGGTTGGGCAATACATTATTTACACATTTAAACACAACTCGGGTACTTTACTATATAAAGCCTTAATAGCTGGACTCTATATTCTTTAAATGTGAAACTTAAGGTTCCATTTCATATTTTACGCTCTTATTTATTTATCCCTTATTTACTCTCGTTTTTTCCAACTATCTTTATCATGCGCGCACAACGATTACCTCCTCAAAATATGACTTAAAATGACTATTTAATGTGGGACTAACTAGGGGTGACAATCGTTTCGTTTCGTATACCTTCGTTTCGTGTATTTTCGTGTTTCGTGTACTCGAAGGTGAAACCCGTATCCGTCCGTTATTAATTTCGTGTACCTAATTTGAAACCCGTATCCATCCGAATCGTTTCGTGTATATTTCGTGTACTTTTCGTGTATATTATATATAAAAATATTAATATATTTTTTAATCAAAAAATGGATTTAATATATATTTTTCTTTATAAATTTATTAAATGTGAATGATATATTTATACTTGTATACAATTCTCTATAAATTTGTTAATGTATTTACAATATATATCCCCCCACACATATATATATATATATATATATATATATATATATACTTTTTACTCAATTATATATTTAATATATCATAACATGTATATAATAAATATTATCTACAAATATTCCATGTACTTTCGTGTATTTCGTGTACCCCGAATAAAAATCCATATCCGACACGAAATCTATCGTGTAATTTCGTGTTCGTGTACTTTCGTGTTTCGTGTATCGAAAATCGAAACTCATATCCATTTTTTTCGTGTCGTTTCGTTTCATGTTAGCGTGTCACGTGTAAAATTGCCAGGCCTAGACGAAACACCAACATTTACAACGATAACATCCATGCATACGACAATAACTAGTTAATGCTGAAATATAACGATTCCAGGTCTAGGGATCATGACAACAATTTTAGGTGCTTTGACCACCTACTTAAAATGTCTTTTTTTAAAATTTTCTTTTTCTGAATTAAAATATGTGATATATATTTTAATTCAGAAAAAGAAATTTTTTAAAAAAATTATTTTAAGTAGGTGACCAAAGCACCTAGAATTGTGTGCAAAAAATCTCGGTGCCTTATAATAAGGACCAGAGAGAGTATATAGTTCATGTAGAATCTCATAGTAGGTTTGATTAGTACAATGTACTCTTATTATGTACATATGTACTGATTACATTATTTCCATACTAATGACAACTAGGTGGGAAGCCCGTGCTTCGCGCGGTCAGTTAAAACATTACACTGTAAAATGCCTCGAAACATTGAAAACACACTATCAAGACAAATAAGCTGTTAGTTTATAATCTTAAATAACAATATTAGTTGCTATATTATCATTTTTATCACAAGTTCACAAACTACTTGTAAGTTCCTAAAAATAAAAGATGCATCATGGTCAAGCTAGAAAGCAGGGATACTTCATCTGGGTGAAGAACTGCGTAGGGGATACTTGGGGTTGCGGGGGTGCGGCGGAGTGCGGCGGGATACGCAATGTGGCGTATCGGTGGAGGCAGTGATGGGGATACGCGGGGGTGCGGGGATGGGGGTGCGGGAGTGGCACAAATCATAATTTTTTACAACTTTTTTTTTTTAAAAAAACTTAAAATTAGTTGGTCAAAATCATGGAAGCCTTGATTATGCTCAATTGAATCACTTAAATTGCAATAGTTATTTATGTATTCTAATTGTCAAGACATAAGGATGATTAATTTAGTTATTCCACTATTTTGTTCTACTTAAATGCATCTTATGCATTATTTATATTATATATAATATATTTAATATTTTAATATTTGCCGTATCCCCCCGCACCCGTATCCCCATATTTTGGAATTTGACGAATTCCCGTATCCACGTACTGCGCACCCGCACTCCCGCACCCGCACTCAAGCTTCCTAGTGGTCAAGATACAGAAGCAATACAAGCATAATACCTTAAACACTACATGAGATTTGCTTGTATCTTTAATCCCAATCGCACCCCGGAATGGTTTGCAAGGTTCGCCAAAAATCACACAAAATAGTTTAAACACTACTACCATATTTAACAGCACTTCATAGAAGAAAACATAAGCTGAAAATTAAATTACAGGGCAATAATTTTGTTCTCCATTACAGCTATATGTAACATTTACAAAACATTTAACCCAAGGGTGTTGCAAAACTTATCAAATTAAGAGGGCAACACAACTATATGATGATATGATCAAAAGGGGTTATGCTCCTATCGAGTCATTTACAATCCATTCATTAAATATTACAGTGTAGCTAGTGTAGTTAATGAGATCGATAAAGCTATTGGATGTTGCTGAAGATGCAAGACCAAAATCATGGTTTGTCAGCTACAAATTCTTATACTCCAGTCGTACATGCGCAGGAAGAGTAAAGGAGTCACCTATACCAATGCCACCAGGACGTGAGACCGAAGTCGCCAAGACCGCCTTCAATTGGTGCAATGTGTGTGTGTATATATACGATCAGACATCAGACGATCAGAGCTTTGATGCGGAGAGGCAAATTTAAAGAAGAGACAACAAAAAAGAGGCACAAATATAACAAAATTGTCATTCATCTTTTCATTAGCCCTATATATTTCTCAGCTTTTTCAATCTTGAAAACAATCAAAACCCTAAACCAGTCATTTCAATCCCTTCTACCTGAATCACCAACACATTAGTAAAAAATGATGGAGTTACATACTGAAACAAAGCAAATATTATGTATGTTTAGGAAGATTTCAAATGTATGAAAAAATAATGCAGATGGTCTAATTAAAAAAAAATAGCTACTTAAATTCATACCTTGTCGAATATGTGATATTCAGCTTTGAATTTAGTGCAAGCAAACTCTACGATTTCTTCATTAGTTCTCGGCTCCTGTGATTCAAACTGGTTGCAAGGAAATGCAAGAATCTCTAAACATGGATTACCGGAACATGTTCAGAGTTGAGTTTAATTGTGATGCCCTAAAACTTCTCCATGTCAATTACAAACCAGATAGAAACAGAGGCAAGTAAATAACCTTGATCCTTGTATTTTTCATACACCTTTGCCAGCTCTGCGTAGGTTGAATTGGTTAAGCCACTGCAACAAATAACAAAAGGATCATCACATTAACTCTTTTTGGTATATACAGAACAACGTGTTGATGTCGCGCTTTACAAAAAGTTGCCATTTGATAAATCGATCAAAAGTGAAATCATGCCTCAAGAACAACTCCTAAGCAAATCAAATGAGCCACAAAGACTACTGACCAGAAGACGGGAAAGCGCCGCATCACCCTCCTGAGACCCTGCTTTATATAGATAGATAGATATAGTTCGACCTGTAATGTAGTGGCAACAGAAGCAGAATCATCAGATCAAGAAACTAAAGATGGGTTTCAAGAATTATTCACAATGGTGCGAAATCTAACAATTAAACAGATGCTTTCGGCCTTTATAAATCCCCAATGAATGAAGAGGAATCACGCGTAACTCCTCAGTTCTCAAATCAAAATAACACAAAATCACATTTTATAATCACATTTGCTAAAAATACAATCACAAACCTCGGAACCAAGAACATGAGAAGTTGCAAAAACTCTAAACATTATAAAAACTAATTTTAAGGAACCACGCCACACAGTAGCACCCAGTAGTTCCAAGAACACAAAAAAGACGCACAATCCAGAGACACCAAGAAACTTAAAAATCAAAAACACCCATCAAAGAATCAACAAATTAATAAACCACCAACTCAAAAAATTGATCAAAACCACAAATTTAACCCCTATACAGTAAAAACTCTATAAATTAATAATGTCGGGACCGGGGAAATTTATTAATTTAGAGAGTTATTAATTTATCGATTAAATTAATAATTATTAATTTAAAGAGTTTTTAATCGATTATACTGTAAATACCAAACAAAAAAACATATCTTATATATATAAATTAATATACCAAACAAAAAGGCAAATTAGTCTATGCCTCTTAGAATTACAGCGAACTTTGGGACTCAATATAAATGAGTAACTACCGTGTTCATATGTATTGGAAATCAGTAACGACTTTTAAAGTACTGTACAACAAATGTAAACAGGAGGAATAAATGTGTTCAATATATTCTTAAACAATTTTGGGATATATAAATTACATGAATATGTTAGAGTATTCAAACCATATCTCACAGGATGGCCCGAAATCTAAAAAGAAAAGGAAAACAGACAACTATTGAATCATATTTCAATAGAGTGTAATACATTTTTTTCAGTTTCTATGAAATATTAATTTATGATTTTTTTGGGACCGAAAATTATAAAGGGATCTCCTAAAAAATTATTATCTTATTATTTTATCGAGTTTTTCAATTTTTTACATTGGCCCAAGTCGGGATTGGACAAATTTATTATTTTGGAGAGTTTATTAATTTACCGAGTATTAACTTAAAGAGTTTCCACTGTAAATCAATATATACAACATATAGACACATATAAGCAATGAAAAAGGAGAGAGCTTGAGAATCACCTCTGCAATATGGTACGATGAACCAAAAACTGCAAACTCGTACCCTAAACAACCAATCCTCCACGCTACCATTGATATCAGAAAGATAAGAGCAATCCATAGCTGGTCCAGAAATAAACAACATGTGCAAAAAGATTGTCCAGGGGCTTCAGTTACGAACCAGGTAACTGAAGTGCCTGTCTAAATCCCAGACAGAACAAACCTGAAGGCAAGCGGAGGGGCAGAAAGGGTTGATCATAAATATTCACAGCAGCATCTATTAATTGAATTCACCTGAATATAAAAGAAATAGGGAAGAACGCATAGAGCAGAGATTTTGGTTTAAGAGTGTAAGAAGCGCCACGTAGGCCGCCCGAGATTTTCCTTTATACAGGTATATAGATTGAAAGGTGGTCATCATCCCATTAGCATACTACTTTCGATTTATTATTGTTGTCTTTATAATATTAACTAGTATTAGTGTCTGTGCAAGACACGGGCCTCATATAAAACTCGTATAGTTTTTAATGTACACAAGTATAAGTATGCTAAATAGAAGAAGTTTTGTACGGGAGTGAATATATACAATGCAAAAGTATCACCCAAGCAAGAAGATGTATTATCGAGCTATATTAAAGAGTTATTTTTTATTTATCCTCTATTTTTCATCTTTGAACTTATTTATTGAAGTTTATACATTTAATTTTCTAGAATAAAATGATTTGTACAAATGTAATGTTGTGTTTGGTTGGGGTGAATGATTCCGGAAGGAATGGAATGAAAAATAAACTATATTATGAGCAATTGTTAACAAATTTCATTCTACACTCCATTCCATTCCTTACATTATGTGCTAGAGATCATACCTTCAATTTTGACATGGAATGCTCCATTCTCTCCTACCCCCAATTTCTTCTCAAATTTCATCATAGCAATTTTGCACTCACTTAAATTTATTTCAAAACTTCTCTCCAATCTCTATTAGTTCCAACTATTTTTACTCATTCCATTCCATTCTACCCAACCAAACACAACATAAAGGTTTTGTGTTACTCGTAAAAAAGGACAATTTTTTTTACCAATAAGTTAGAACAATGTTCTCGAGAGTGTGTAGGGCATGAATAAAATGAATATAAATATATTTTCAAACACAGAAGTTTTGGTGGCTTCATTTTCGAGGTAAAAGTTACTACTCCCTCCGTCCCTTTTTATCTGTCCATTTTGGAAAAAAAACACATACCAAGGAATAATTGATTGTATGAACTTTTTCATTAAATACCTCTAATTAATATCTTGAAAATGGTGGAATACCCCTACTTTATGTCTTGAAAACATGAATTCAACCAAGTTTTAAATAAGTCAAGTCTTGAAAATTGAAATTATGGAGATATATTTGAAAAACTATCATTAAATTGGTTTTGAAAGTATAAATGGACAGATAAATAGGGACAAATTTTTACTTCCAAAGTGGACAGATAAATAGGGACGGAGGGAGTATTATGGATAAATGGTCGTGTGACTCCATGGTCTGTCGTTCATCATTAAGTATCACATTCAAATTAGTTTCAAAAAAAAGTACCACATTCAAATAAATCTATGTTTAAGAGATTTGTACTTTTTTGTCCTTATATAGGTGGAAGATTGCGAGTTTTTAATTTTTTTGCGTCAGAATATTTTGGAGATGTGAAATAATTCATTGAAAGTATGATGTATTAAATATATATTTACGTTCATTGTTCCAAAATAAACCTTGACCTTATTGCCGAGAAATGACGGGAAAATTATAATTTCATGTGTCATATCTGAGAATTCCATAATCTCCAATATTAAGGATAATTATTTTTTGGTACCAATTTGAGTTATCATAATACAATAAATATTGTTTAGTATAATAGAAATTTTTGGAATCTAGAAGCAGAGATAGACCTGTCATAAGGCTCAGCAAAAATATTACATTTAATGGAGGTGAAGGAGGTTGAAACTGGGACTCTCTGAATGATGTAGCTGTCAAATATACCATTTTTAACAGAAGTATCAAGAAAGGATCACTATACAATATAATATGATAGTGTTATTAAGGAACAAATTTCTAACATGGATTAGCCAAAATCAACACAAGATCGATATCAGGATTCCAGGTAGCGACGTCTAGTGTTAAGCATCCTCCAAAGATTCTCCAACAAGATATATTGGCCTATTTGGCGATTCTCCAATCTAACTGTTCTTTCAACCAGTTTCACCAATTCTGAGCTATAAGAGATAGAAGAAGCAAAGTGGTAGCTGAGGTATTGACCTACTGACATGGTACCATTATCATAGAAAGGTCCTTAACTGACTATAAGAACCCTACTCATTAACGTCACACAATGAGGACAAAAAAATGAATATGTTGTGCTTATGTAATACAGAGATGAAAGGGACCTGGAAATGGTGTCCAGTCATCAATAAGAATATGCAAGCACCATATATCAAAATTCCTTTGAAGGGAAAAAAAGAAATAAGAATAATTGTTAGCATTTGGCAATACTCAATAACATTATTAAATTATTGAGAAATGGTAATTTACATAATTTAAATAGCCTCCACAGATCTTGAACCCTAGACTCACTAAAGCTCAAATCCCCGACTTGTACTGAGCAGACTTGAGAGTGCTAATGAACCTACTGCCCAAGCCTTTGATATTGCAAATAAAGTCTAATTCCAAATCCATCAAGACCTGCAATTTTTATAAGAAACTCTTTATTAATAATGTATGCATGCAAAAAAACGCACAAACAAATGTCATCCTTGTGATAAGTGACCAGTTTTTCTCAGATTGAGAGTTTCATAGACTCGTAATACAATAAGGATAAGCTTGAAATAGGAAACCTGTTAAAAAGAGCAAAAGAGGAGAGTTTTCTCGTGTGGAAGAGCACTCCGACTGGGAAAACCAATGTGGTGGACCACCGTCAGATGTTGTGCGCAAATGCTGGAGGGTTCTAAGTAGTCCTTGAAGCTCCAACACTACATTTCCTCAATTTTATCACCTGTTTTTTTAGAAATGGAATTACTCGTGTTTCTTGCACTAATATCTGCAGTAGCTGAAATAAATAGCTTCTGTTATCTCTTTCAATGTTATTGCAACTTCTGATATCCTCTGCACTTTTTTCTCAAATATTGTACTGTTTAATATGATCACATGGCAAAATGAAAACTTGAACATGTACCCATCTTGTCTTGGATAAGTCTTTGTATTTTTCTACTGAATGAAGTTACTTGGAGGGTATTGAAGCAATGTGAGCACATTAATGTGACTGTGTACCTAATGCCTGGCAGGAAAACAATCATACTAAAAGATGTTACACGTACTAAGTCATGTATCTTGATTTAATATTTCGTTTTGTCACCAATTTTAATCAATCTAAGTTTGAGGGAAAGAACCACTTAAGCTGTGCTCCCTTAAAAAACGAAGCCATATAAGAAAGTTTAAATAAGTGAAGACTTTGGCAACATTAGTGCAGAGATATCAAAACTTTAAAAAGAGCTTGCAGTAAACTGTGGAGCTCTGGAGTCAATGTTCCCAATTAGAATACATCACCTTCAGGTATGCCTAAAGTAAAGATCAACCACAACTCATACAAACCAAAGTAATCTGGCGTAAATACGTTTTGAATTAAACTGGAATTTCAAATTAATGAACTTATCTGTTAACTCGGCTAATTAAAGATCTTAAGAAACACAGATTCCTCGAATGTATGAAACAAAGTTTGGCAGGATTAATCATATTGCCAGTAATAAACCTGTATAAATTCATACATTTATGCTACAACTTGCAATGATCTTTATTCTATTTAAGAGAATAATAAAACTCTCCGTGGAAAATTCATTAACGCCTAAATAGTGTTAGCATAGTATGCCAAATAATTAGATAAAAAGGAAAACACATTTTTAAGGATATTACTTCTCAGTATTAGTCTGATATATGCAAATCTATACTTTTTTTAGGGCGGGGGGCTGCTTGCTTAATCACAAGCAACAATAATTAAAATTATCATATTTTGTAATTTAAAGTTTTAACATTCGGACATCAGGTACTTCAGTTTATTAAGAAAAAGCAAACATAGATTGTTCAGACTTTATCAAAATGAAACCACAACAACAATAGTGAAAAACTGCACCTGCATACACCACCAGTGTTAAGTTGCCCAACCTCGCGACCACTTGCAATAATAATTCTCCTCCTGGTTTATTTTCATAACAGATAAAAAATTACAAATAAAGCCACCGTATGATATAATGATCTACTTAATCACACAAATTATTATATAATCATACAAACTGAGATTATGTCTGCTGACTCTTCTTCATTGGTTTCAAGTCTATGATATGCAGATAGATATGTAAAAAGTTACGTTACACAACTGTAAAGTCCTAAACTTAATTCTCTCAATAGGATAGCATCATAAAAGAATCTAGAACTCCCAAATTTCCATCCTAAGCTACGGAAAATCAGTGCTGAAAGTAACATATATTGCATACTTTTAATATCTCAGTTGCTGCAGGACTTAGGCAAGGAACAAACCAACCAAATAAACTATAGCTATCAAAAGATGTATAAATTTTTAAATAAATCAATAAAATATCTCATATCAACTGAATGCATATGACATATACTGCTCACCACTCAAGCACATTTATGTAAACCCCGAGTCACTCACGACACAATGCTATACAATAAGCATAGTGGCACTATCAGACACAATCATAGTGACCCTATCAAATGGGTTCACCCTACATGTTCGATGAATTGTGCAAGTGAATTGGATCTTCTTTACATCGATTCAATTTGGAATGTTTGTGAAATGTTTCACTGTATCGTAAGAATCCTCCTCCCTTAAATCAAATGGTGATTTTATGCAGAAACACTTCACTTCACACAAATATAGTATCCCAAATAAAAGTCATTTTTCATGTAAAAATAGAGATGCCAATTTCTACAGAAACAACAAATTGCAAAAGGGGGTCAATTCTAGTCTCACCACGTATCCAAATACTTGCAATACAAATCTTCCAAACAAGAGAAGAAGATTTCCACTCTTCACCCTACACAACAGAGTAGACACACATTAATAAAACCCCATCAAATACAACCATTACAAATCGCAATACCCACACATATACATACAAACAAATTAAAATGAATTACCCATATAGAAATAAAGCTAAATTGATCACAACACATACCTCAATTTGAGCTTCAGATTGAGGTATAATAGTGATTAATCGCCATTAAGAAATGGTCTACGAATCATATTTTGAAGAGTGAATGGTACAGGGAAAGGCTGATTTCCACATCCACAGTATCCTTTTACAAGAATAGAGAATAACATATATAAATACAAGAAAGAACACAATCAACGGCACATAACATAAACCAAACTGATCCAGACACTCGATCAACACGACATACCTGACCCTCCATAAACAGTCTTATATTCATGGACCCAGTGTTTGATAGGGTTTATGGCGTCAGGGAGTTGAGGGGCAGACGCACTGAGTCGCAGAACTCTTCTCCAATGTAGCATAGATTTCTGAAATTGAGAAAAGGGGGATGGGGGGGCTCCTTCAAATTACTGACCACCCTGAATCAATTCTTTACAAAACTAACCACCTTTTTTTTCACTTCACAAAACTAACCACCCTAATTCACAAAAACCAGGGGCGAACACCACACAAATTATTTTTGCAGCAGGCCCTGGGAGGGGCGAACAACAAACATTTTTCCTTATATGTTCGCCCCCCCCACGGGCGAACATAGAAGGGAAAATGTTTGTGGGTTTGCTCAAAAATTCTTCACTTTTCAGTTCGTTTATTTAATTTATAAAAAATTCAAAAAAAGGGGAAATTGTGATATATTATTTATATTATTATATTTTATAATATTATATTATATAATGATATAATATTACAAAATTATTTTATATTAAAATATAATATTTTAATATTTAAGTTCATATTTAAGCTCATAAAAGATAAATAATATTATTATTGTTTTATTTTTGTTAATCCGAAAACGTCATGTAATATCTTGTCCCGAATGCATTTGATCAAACACAGCACTTTTATTCATAGAAGATATTAAAACAACGATAACACGACTTAAATTGAAAAGCAGAAAACAATCACGACGAAACTACAGACCACTTAATCGTCCTCGGACGACATTACACTATCAGAATAATAATCCGGAGCGGTGACCAATGCAAGGTATTGTTGTTCCTTAAACCGGTCCCCTTCTTCCCGAAACATCCTAGCATCATCGTATAGACTCTGACGATGCAGTCGCAGATTCATGCGATTCTCCTCTTCTCTCGCTCTGAAGAGGGCGGCCTCCAGCTGTTGCGGCGTTTCTCGAGGCATAGTACGAGCCCTTTGTTTAGGAATCGGAATCCCAGCTAGTGCACAATGTTCCATGCACACTTCATGCCTACGCACACGCCACTCCCACTCATTCAACATGGTGGTAATCGACTGAGGGGAGTATCGTAAATTAGGGTTTAAAGAGTACGTAAAGTCATCATCACACCACCATTTTCTACCCATGGCAACAAACAGATCACCTGGTGTGTAACTCATGATTTATGATGAACTATATCTTGTGTGAGGTCTATGGTTGTGTGTGCATTGTGCATATTGTATGTGAACCTATTTATAGGCATAGCATAACATTGCAACGAAATAATGCTGATATTCACATGATCAACAGTTGTATCCCATAATGCTGATATTCACATGATCAACAGTAGTATCTCATAATGCAGAGGTTCACATGATGAACAGTATGTCATAAAGTAAAGGTTCTGCAGAAAGTAAGGCTGCATTAGAATTAAAGCCAAAGGACTTGTAAAATCCTAAATTATTATCAGATCCGGAAAGATTTTTAGCCACTTGTAATGCATTATTTTGAAGGGGAATAACTGCATCCTTCAATAACATATCAAACTGCAAGGACTTGTCATATCAAACTTTAATTATGAGTTGTCTACTCACCCCTTTAAATTGCAGCTACTGTTCTACTGCATTACAAGTTTGACTCAAAAAGATACAAGAAATGCAGAGACTTGTCATTTCAAATATTTTAATTATTTTAATCAAATGTAATTTTATTAAAACTTTATGTAATGCTTGTGTTTCCTTTAATTTTATGTAATGCTTGTGTTCTTTTAATTTTATGTAATGCTTGTGTTTCCTTTAAATTACACATGCCTCAGTTTATGTAATGCTTGGATTAACAATAATAAAAAATAAGCACTAAAATATGTGGTTTTTTCGGTAATATGAATAATTTTGTTTAGGTTAATATAAATAGATATTGCTCATATCATTCTGATTTGCAAAAATTATTACTGCAAATAAAAGTACATTTGATAAGTTCGAGGTCTTTAATATTCTCAATCCTGAATTATGTCGACATAATAGTCGGAATCATAATCTTCATCATCATCTTCAGCATCAGCGGCCACCGAGGTATGCTTTTCATTGCAATCATAAAGAAAATTTGGCACATCTCCCCATACTTCCCAAAATTTAGCTTCTTCACGTGCATCAAGTTTCTTCTGCAGTGCATCACATTCTTTCGTAATTCCAGCCATGTATCGATTGTAGCGAGCATCAGAAAATGGGATACCCAACCGACGAAGTCTGTCAAAATAAAGTTGTTGAACTTCAGGATAACGTTCCGACTCGTCTAATACCTCCTGATATGTCGGCACCCAATCTTTGCCCTTTCTGATTCTCCTAGTAGTAAACTTGCGGAAAGAGTTGTTGAATTTCATCTGGGCCAGCTCTCGAGCGTGCTCTTCGGCCTGGCGACGTTTCTCCTGTAAGATCTCCTCTTTAAGGCTCATTGGAGCCCCCCCTGGATGCTGATTCGTCGCCATCCGTCCCATTGGTGGGCGACGCTTTTGTTGTACGACCGGTTGTTGGTTGTTCTGGTTGCTGCGCATTCCTCCCAACAATAGCTCCGGTTGTCTTCTCTCTTGTTTTTTAGGCGTTTTTCATAGCCGGGGGTCATTGGTGCCTTGCCCTTATCCATTCTGGGGTGATTGAAGTGATTAAAAGAAGAAGTGTTGCAATGACAAACAATAAAATGAGTGAAGTGTATGTGTTGAATGTATGGGGGAGAACATATTTATAGGACAGCTCCACATTGAATTATTGTTGTAATATTATGTATATTCAAAAGTAGTTGCAGTTATGACATAATTCAAAATTTGTATTATGGCAACTCCCTGCACTGCTCTTCTTGCATGTTTAAAATTTCGAAATGACAAGTCTCTGCTGCATTTTTGTCTAGGGTATCTTAAAATTTTCTTCAGCTTTCTTTTGCAGGTACTTTATACAAAGCATGCATATTACTGTAGAGTTGCAGTGTGTTGTCAAGCTATCATGTCATGCTTATTACTGTACACATGTGAACCATGTCTTTTTGCAGAACCTCTTGTATCTTTTTCAGTCAAACTTGTAATGCATGCACAGAAGAACAGTAACTGCAATTTAAAGGGGCGAGTAGACTACTCATATTTAAAGTTTGATATGACAAGTCCTTGCAGTTTGATATGTTATTGAAGGATTCATTGATTCCCCTTGAAAATAATGCATTACTAGTGAACTGCAGCTTTTCTTTTTGCAGAACCTTTAATTTATGACCTACTGTTGATCATGTGAACCTCTGCATTATCAGATACGACTATTCTCATTAGAAAAATTTGTATCAAAAATATTACTCTATCGTTAGTGGAAATTTTGAAAATATTATATATTGAGTTTCACACATTTTTTATGAATGGTATTACATCCAAATGAAAGATTCCGAGTCCTACTATTTTTGCTAATATTTTTAGATTTTTAAAATTTTATCAACTATTTATTTTTAATTTTTTGATTGTTTTATTTGATTTAAATAAAAATAAATAGGAGAAGTTTTTATTCCGTTTATTTATCCCGTTTATTTATTGCTTTAACACCATAAGCAATAAGTTTATGTAAATGCTTCTGTTTCGTACAAGTGCTTGAAACCCCTTTTATCAAAGGAGCAATTATAACTCCTCCTGCTCATGCACAGTATACGTATAATCACCTCCTATGCATTATTACACTTGTGAAGCACCAATTATTCAACTAGCTAGCCTACTATTCATGCACAGTATGTTTCTCTTTATATGTTGAAGCTCTCCATGCATATTGAATCACATCTAAACACAGCAAACCCAGTTTCAAACTCTTCAAAAATTAGAGAAGCACACAAACACCCAAAAACACACAACCACAAAAATGGCAAGCTACGTAAACGTGAACATCTTCTGGGGCGGTGAAATCGTGAAGCAAGATAACGATGTTATCTATACGGCTGATCCAAAAGAGATGAGGTTTATCAAATTCGGCACTACATTGGAAGAGTTACACGATATTGTGTATGAGGTTATGAACATAAGTAGGCATCACTGGAATTTGAAACTCAGTTTCAAATATCCTAGACTTGGTGTCGGTAACCTCGTAACAGGATATTTTGTAAAGTCCATTAGGTCGGACGACGATGTGAGGAGGATGCTAAGCATCCCCGGACGATTTTTGTATGGGATGGGAGACGTATGGATGTTTGTTGAAGCTGAGAGTGTTGCTCAGCAAAGCCAACCCTATGAAGCCCCATGGACCCAACAATCTGGGCAGTCGCATACATTTCTTGATAGCCAACAATATGATGGGAACTATGCAGGAAACTGTGGTGGGGGTTACGGTGGCGACTATGGAGGAAGCGAGTTGGGGTCTATGGCCGGATGGTCAAATAGCGTATTCCAAAGTGGCTACAACTACGGGACCGTAGGGCATACAGAAGTTGCTGAGGAGGACATACAATTGTCGCAGCCTCGTCAAACGCGAGACAGAAGTGCAGCTGTGAATCTTGCACTTCACGGGGACGAAGAAGATGAAGAAAATGCCACGGAAAGAGCATTAACTACAAGTGACGATTCGGATTGGAATCTGTCAGACGAAGAGGTTGAGGAAGAATCTGAAGACTTTTCAGAAGCCGACTCGGATGAAGTCCGAGAGGGGAATACCTCGTTGCAGACGCGCGATATGTCTGTTTATGTATCAAGGGCTGCATGGTTTGGATCTCAGCAGTACGAGACTGAGATAGTGTCCAATGTGGACACTATGATGTCCCACGGGTTCAATCCATCCGTTGATGAGTTAGGCGTCGGCGCCATGTTTCGTAACAAAGAGGTTCTAATCTCGGCGGTTAAGGAGGCACATATTAAAATGAATCGGAACTTTGTTGTGCAAAAAAGCACTACGCAAAAATACAAAGTCAAGTGTACAGTCTATGGTTGTAAGTGGAAGTTAAGGGCGGCGAAGAAAAAGCAGCACGGTATGTTTGAAATCACAGAATGTCCTGAGACACACACGTGCTTGTTGGATAGGCCCACACAGGATCATAAGAAGATTTCAGCAAAAATGATAGGGTCATTGGTTGCTCCACACGTAAGTCGCACAACCTATTGTCTCTTATTGACACTGATTTTTTGTCCTTTTGATTATTAATACTTGTTCGTTTCAACAGATTTCACAAACCCCAAATCTTAGGGTAACAAACATTATAACAATGGTGAACGATGAGTTCCAGCACATTGTTAGTTACAGCAAAGCGTGGAGGGGGAAGATGGCTGCAATGGAGACCCTTTATGGCAATTGGCAGACAACCTATAATGAGTTACCACGGTTCCTCTCTGTCATGGCAAGTACAAATCCAGGGAGCGTAATGGAGATTGATGCGGTTCCACATCAAACTGAGATTGGCAAATCTGTATTTGTTCGCGCATTCTGGTGTCTGAAGGCGATGATTGATGGCTGGCAGCACGCTCGCCCAGTCATTTCAATTGATGGTACATTCCTCAAGGGAAAGTACAATGGAAAGTTGCTGGTTGCGGTGGGAGTGGACGCTAACAACCACCAATATCCAATTTGTTTTGCCCTCGTGGATGAGGAGACTACGGAGAACTGGTCCTGGTTCCTACGTCTTCTACGAATACATGTATGCCGAGAGAGACTTGGCGTTTGTATTATATCGGACCGTGCCCCCAGGATCCTCGCTGCAGTGAATGACGAGCGCAACGGCTTCACTGAACCTTTTGGTGTTCACAGATACTGCCTCCACCATGTGAGAAGCAACTTCTCCAAACATCACCCGGGAAATGACTTGAAGATGTTCATGTGGCTAGCAGGCCGAACACCACAAATAAGAAAGCACGAGGCTTACATGAAACATATTGCCCGCATTTCTCCCCAAGCGGTGACATATTTGCGGGAGATAAATCCTGCCTTGTGGACCATCTGTCATGACACAGGCCACGCTCGTTACGGCCAGGCCACTACCAACGTGACGGAGAGTTTCAATGGCAACATTCGACAAGCTCGCTTCCTACCGGTCACCGCAATGATGGAATTCCTCTTTTACAAAACTGTAAGGACGGTGAACAAGGAGAGAAACGCTGCTCTAGAAAGCATGCAAGAAGGTCATGAACTCTGCCTGCGAGCTAGGAGAATGTTGGAAACCAATACTGAGAGGGCTAACGCCCACCACGTTGAAACATTTAACCGGCAAAGTGGTTTATTCTCCGTAAAGACGCGTAGGTACAGGTTGAAAGGTGTGGAAAAGGGCGGAAACACACAAGTCGTGGACATCAGAAGGGGTACTTGCACGTGCGGGAAATGGGCCTGTCATCGCCTTCCATGTTCTCATCTGATTGCTGGGTGTAATCGTAATTCCATAAACTGGAAACAGTGGATCGGCCCTTACCACTACACTCCCGTTTTGCAAAATATGTGGGAGCCTATGATATATCCGTTACCAGCAACCGGCTATTGGGATGTGCAACTCCCATTAGCATGGCAAAGGTATGGAACCGTGGTGCCGAACGAGGCCATGCGAAAGAGAAGAGCAAAGCGAGGCCAAAGGGGGCAGTCGGTGAGAATACGGACCGAGATGGACGGTTCCCGAACGGGACACAAATGTAGTCGGTGCAAGCAAGAAGGTCATACGAAGCGGAACAAGAAGTGCCCCATGTACAATGCATAATACATTGTACACATATTAGATGTTACTATGTATTATTTTGCCTCAGTGACTTAGTAAGGCAAGAAAAAGTCTTGTAACATTTCTAGTTGATTTAATGAATTTTCCCGGCTTTAAACATTTAAATCGCATTATATTATAGTTCCCAATTTTCCAACCAAATATTAGAAATTTTTAAAAGTTCATTGACCGCATAGACACAATACTTATTTTTAAAATTTTAGTCTTACATTTGTATATTCTACGGTTTGATTATTCATCATGTTAAAGGTGTAAAGCTCGCCAAATATGTTATTACTTTATCAAAAAAAAAATAAAACATGCTGTTCATGAAATTAACTCATTTTGTATTATGTATCAAATTAATTTAGAGAAATTAATTCATTAATAATTTCAGTACAATATGTCAAATTAAAAAATACATAATATAATATCATATCAATATTTCGAATATAATAAATAAATGAAAACATAATGAAAGAAGGTAATTAGTTATGTTCGCCCGAAGAGAGGGCGAACATATAATGAGTTGTTTTGTAAATATTGAATTGATATTATTTTATTGATTAAAAATGTCATCAGTTGAAGTGATAATTGAGTAAATTTGTTTATATATAGTTAGAACTAAGGCCATACACATACTCGAACTTCTCATCTGCTCATACTAAAAACATCTCATGGACAAGCAGAAAAAATCTAGAAAGCTTGACGACGGGATGGAAGAATGGAGTTGTACAAAAACGAGAAGACTTGTTTCAATTGCCATGCAAAGGGATGCGGAGAAGATGAAGTTTGCTACGGAGATGCGGTTGTTGGAGTATCGAGAAGCGAGACAGGGCAAACACTGGGTGCCGACTAAGGATGAGACCCATATTGAAGTTCTGCATGGAGTCGGTCGCCCGCTACGTGAATATCACTACAGAAAAGACCGGGATATAAATGATGCCTTCTTGAAAGGAAAGATCATGGATGAGGAAAGGATAGGTTTGCTGAGAGAAAGCTCGGCAGAATACGCTGCAAAAGTAAAAGTCATTGAGAAATCAAATTTTGATGCTTATGCAAAGCAGTTGTAATTTTGTTTTCAAAAGAAATAATAAAGATGCATTTATTCGTATTTATATTTATTGGAATAAAATACAAATGATATTTGTCAATCAGAATCATTGGCACCGGTTGAGTCTTCGTCAGACATGTAGAAATCCGAAATGTAATTTGGATTTTGAAGCAGTGCACATTCTTCTTCGAAAGACATTTCTCTTCCGCTAGCAGTTGCCGAGTCTCTGGCCAACTGATACATGTACATACGACATCGGCGCAACAACATTCTGTTGTTCTCTTCCCTGATCTGCTCCACTCCTGCAATCACTTTCATTCGATATTCACCCCAACTACCCTGGAACCTATATTCCGGATAAATAGCTAACGAGTCACGGGCCGGGAGTTTTGCACCTAGAGCTATAAGATCATTTCTCAACTGGTCGGATTCTTCAAGACGATGAGCCCACTCGCGCCGAACACCAGCGAAATACTCTCTCGGATCGCTGTATTTTAAACTCTCGTAATCATCATTTCTTTCTACTAGCAACCACTTTCTACTTGATGAGTACATTGTGGGTGTAATTATAGATTGAAAGTTTGAAGGTGTCTCTATGTGTATAAGTTCAGAATGTGAAAGCAAATATAGAGTTCAAAAGCACTGTAGCCATGTGAATATTTTCGGTGCACAGAGAGATTCGTCCTCTGTAGCCTTTGACTGTAGCCATGTGAATATGTTTGGTGCACAGAGAGTAAATGACTGTAGCCATTTGAATATGTTTTGGACTTTGCAATGATAAAATGGTGCAGAGAGATTCGTCCTCTGTAGCCATGTGAAATTATTGTGGCCTTTTGCAATGATATTGTGGCCTTTTGCACTGTAGCCATGTGAAATTGTTGTGTTCTGCCCTTTGCACTGTAGCCATGTTAATGGTTCAGTACACCCATGTGAGTAAAGTGGTGGAGGTGTGTGAAATGCTTCCGGCCATGTGAAACTGCATAGATTCCCTTACTGTAACCATGATAAAAGTAAAGTAAATGGCATAGTGGGGGGTGCTGTAGCCATGTGAGGCACTACATTGGCAGAGATTCCATTATTTTCTTCAGCAATAATGCTGAGTGAACATGTGTATGAAGGGAGCCTACTTAGGAAATTGGGGTTATAAATAGTGGAAAACTTGTTCACACTTTTTAAACAAATCTTAATTACATGGAGCCAATAGGTGAGGTTGTTCAAGGGGATACGTGCTACTGTGAAAGGCTTGCCGTTCATAGTCATTATCGAGGGAAAGGGCCTAATGCTGGAAGAATGATGTCCCGGTGTCCACTATGGCCAAACGGGTGCGGATACATGTTCTGGATCGATGACCCACTTGAGCCGCGTGCTAGTGCAGTGCTTACTGAGATGACTAAGGAGATGAGTGACATGATATGGGATCATTACTTTGCGAAGGAGAGGATTAGAGAGAGGCATGATGAAGAACTTAAATCTGTGAAGGGGAAAAAAATGGGGGAGGGTTGTTCAAAAAAGGGATAAAAGTTGATGTCCTGGCAACGTGCATGTACTGTTGTTTTTCTTATTATGTTAATCAATAATACATTGTCCATGTCCTTTCCTACTTTGCGAACTCAGTCTTATATATTAAGTTATTTACATTTTAATATTTTAAAGTGACCTCTATGTAATTTTCGCCTATAAATAAGTTCTCCCTCATCATCTCACTTTCATCACTAGCTCAAACACATTATATCATTTATGGATTCCGATGCTGTCGATAAGTGCTACTGTGACAAAGTCCTTGTTAAGAGGGTTTGTCGGGACAACGGTCCCGACGTTGGTAGACGGATGTTGCAATGTCCTGACGGCGCAACTGGTTGTGGTTACTTACTATGGCTAGATGATCGACTAGACAACCGTTCAACTGTGGTCATCAACAAACTTGCTGAGGAAATAAGTGACCTCAAATGGTCGCAGGCAGCGGAAGTGGCAGAAATGGAGACGAAGCATGCCGAAAGAGTAAGAAGAATGAGGAAGACCATGAAAGGTGATGGATCTCGATGGGATGATGAGGATGTGTGATGTTATTCATGTTATGTGTTTGTCTTCCAATGCTGTTTAACTTATGCACATCTGTCTATCTATCTTTATAACTGTTCCAATTGTTGTTTGCTCGTGTTACGTTTGTAAGTGCCCACTTGTATGTTTTAGTGGCATTTTAAGTGGTATGTTGATGCGTACTATGTTTGTGTGGCTTTGTTAGCAATGACAAACAATAAAATTCATGTTATGCAGGGATGTTTGTCATTTATTAGGCTCCTTTAAATTTCTAACCACCCTAAACAACTTCTTTACAAAACTAACCACCCTTTTTTTCACTTCACAAAACTGACCTCAAGTGTTTACTTGCGTTTACACTCCTCGCTTTTTTAATTACCACAAACTCAATTATCATACTACTTGACTTGCCCATTTGGATCTTGTGACTCACCGTTTTGGATGTTTAACACGCAACTACCTGTTCTATACGCTCGATTATCTGTTTTTTCTATCGTGATTATTTTGCTAGTATTTTAAAAAAAATTGAATTTTTTTTTCAAATTTTATTTAATTGAAAATTTTAATTTATTATTTATAAATTAAATTTTTCCACACCATTTAAAATATATTTAAAAAATTTCTAAATAATTAAAAAGCTCTCGTGCCTTGCACGGGCTATAAGCTAGTATTTTAAAAAAAATTGAAATTTTTTTTCAAATTTTATTTAATTGAAAATTTTAATTTATTATTTATAAATTAAATTTTTCCACACCATTTAAAATATATTTAAAAAATTTCTAAATAATTAAAAAGCTCTCGTGCCTTGCACGGGCTATAAGCTAGTATTTTAAAAAAAATTGAATATTTTTTTTCAAATTTTATTTAATTGAAAATTTTAATTTATTATTTATAAATTAAATTTTTCCACACCATTTAAAATATATTTAAAAAATTTCTAAATAATTAAAAAGCTCCCGTGCCTTGCACGGGCTATAAGCTAGTATTTTAAAAAAATTGAATTTTTTTTCAAATTTTATTTAATTGAAAATTTTAATTTATTATTTAATTGAAATTTGAAGGAGCCTCATTTATTATGTTATGTCATTTGTTATGTTATCATGTAAACAGAAAGTGCTAACATTATACAACAATATGAGTGAACAAAATACATAAACATAATAAAAGTACATAAACCGTTCTACCCGAATAAAAGTACATAAAGATAAACATAATGCATTATCAAATGCATAATAAAAGTGCATACACATAAACAAAGTACATACGAGGGGAAGCCAAAAAGCCTACTTCTTCGTATGCCCGAAGAAGTGACTTCCAGTGTGACATCTACGACCCTTCCCCTTCGCAGCTCTAGGTGGCTGCTGTCTCTGCTCATGCTCGGATGGCTCCTCATGGTCAGACTCATCCTCAACCTCCGACGGCTGTGCTGCTGCTCTCGGTGGACGCACAGGTGCGTACGCCCAGGGGCTACTATCCCCCGCAAATGCAGCAAAAGCGGGTAAAGGTGTGGTAAAACCCTGGCCGCTGGTGGACATCATCGGAGTGAACGTGACAGGTGGACTCCCGAATCTGTATGTACTGCTCCCAAAGGACGGCTCCTGGGTGAATGGGGGAGGTGTGTGATCCTCTAAGAATGACATGTCAGGACGATATACATATGACTCTGACAAGTGATCCTGTGACGGACCCTCATCGTCCTGTGCCTCATCATCCCCTAATCTGCTCCTTTGGGGCCATGCACCCCCCTCAGATGTAGAAGGCTGAATGAATGGAGACCAACCACCAGCCTCAAAAGTACCTGCTCCATCATGACCTGCAGAATGTGAGGTGCCTGCAAGGTGTGAGCTACCCATATGGGTGTAGTAAGTGCCCTCTTCGGGCACTACCGGTGTGACTGGTGGTCGTCCCCTACGCCCTGCAGGAGCCCGTGCCCTAGGTCTGGCAGGGGCCTGTTCCGTAGGTCGACGCTGTACACAGTAACCATATCCTGTAAAATATGGTTTGCCAGACCCAAATCAGGAGCATAAGGGTCAATGGCACGCTGCATAGCGGATAACTGCTCCTCCTGTTTACAAACATGTATATTTAAGTCAGAACAGTGTACAAAACAAGCGAACATGTATATTTAAGCATGTATATTTAAGCATGTATATTTAAGCTGTATATTTACCAGTTCCTGTGTCGAGAGCTGTGTTCCCTGGAAGGCACCCTCCTGCTGTGGCCAGTGTAAGGGGTTAATGATGATTCGACGTGTGACCCTGTGGAACCATGGCAGGTATGAGGCAGTGCAACCCTCGCCATGCATAAGTGTAGGAGATGCGAGGGCACGCTCCATGCGCGTATCCCAAAGATCAACAAATGGCTCCCTCGCGTACATCCAATCAACCTGCTCGTTGTAGTGGTCGTGCAGCTGCTGATGATTAGGGTAGGGAGAGGAATATGGTACACCCTGCATAAAACCAAACTGCCTCGTCACCCTGTCCGTGTAGCACCACTCGACGTAGGACATGTACATCATGGGGGCGGGAGCCGTCCAACGCAAGTACACAGTGGCCTCCGGGTGATGCTCTGCAGGTAAATCAGCATATGGCCTCCATCGAAACTGTCAGGGTGTCAACGCATCCAACTCATATTGTGTCATGCGGCTCTGCGCATGCGGCACCTGACAACGCCTAAGTGGCGCCTTCCACCTACAGTGGAAGTTGGCATAAGTGGTCAGAGGTTATACATGCAACAAATATGAATTGAAGTTAATCAACAGAAGGAGTGACAACATACCTCAGCGCCAGCGGGTACTCGAACAAGGGTTGACCCCTGTGCCTAGGCGCTCGTAAATCCACACCTAGCGGCAAGGTTAGTACAAGTGCACATGATGAATAAATAATGCAACAATAAAGACGAGAAAGAAAGTTGTGGTTGGTTTAGTATTACCTGTACCAATTTGGCGTAGCCACAGAAATCAGTACAGTTATCCCGGCTAGAAGAACATAGCTTCTGGTATAGGAAGCCAAGAACAGCACTACCCCAGCTATACCGACGCAGCTGGTCCATGTCCCTCAGTAACCATAGAAGGTCAAGCTGCACGCGGTTCCCGCTGCTGTGGGGGAACAATGATCCAATAACGCATAGTAGGTGCGCCCGAATATGGTAGGTAACCTGTACACCATAACCTATATCCTCTGGATCCAACTGCTCCAACCGCTCACAAGATCCGAAGTTATCCACAAGCCATTTGATCTTTAAACCACCTCGGTTAACATCGTCCTTGGCTTCTGGTAATAGCCCAAGAAATTCGCGTACTAGCACGCGCCTTTCCTCCACGGTGGTACTCTCTCCACGGAGGATGAGTGGATCACCCTCAGTGGGTAACCCGAGAATGTGATGAACATCCTCAAGAGTGATAGTGGCCTCTCCGAACGGCAGGTGGAAGGTGTGCGTCTCTCCACGCCATCTCTCGATAAAGGCTGTAATCAAACCCCTGTCGTGCTTGAACTGTCCCAGCCTAAATATGCAATCAAATCCTAAATCCCTGATTGCATCCATGATCATCTGATGCGGTCTGTGGGCTCGAACTTGCTTCCAATACTCCCCAAAGTTTGTCCTCAATCTGAAATCAGGGGGTGGCTGAAATAATTGTAGTGCACAAAATATTAGTCCCTATAGGCTACAGACTCATACAAATGTAAAAAAAATTGCACTAAAGAAGGAGTTTACCTCTATGTTGTTCCACACAACCTGAGACCTGTGCACAGACTGTAATGTCAACAAACTCCCGTCTAAAGGTCCGGGACCAGAACGACCGACATCCATCTGCGAAATTAAATTCAAAATATTTGTTATTAAATTTGAAATTGTTTCATTAAATCCAATATTCGAAATAATTTTCATTTTAATTGTAATAATATAACATTGTGATTTTAATTTTAATTGTAATTATGTCTAACTAATTTTACAAATCTGATTTTTTTATTTTATATTATATTTTCATTTATTCAAAATATTGTGATTTAATTTTTTTTTACAAATCTGAAAAATATGCTAATATTGTAATATTTAATTTTTTTATTCAAAAAATTTCCTGTATTTCATTTACTTTGAAATTCGAATTAATTTAATTTAATTAAATTTATAAAAACTCAAATTATGTTGATTATATTTATAATATTAATTGTAATCCAAAAGATTGTACTATATTTATTATTTTACATTATTACTTAATTTTAAATTCGAAATAATTATCTCTAACTATTTTTACAAATCTGATTTTTTTTTATTTATTGGAATAATATAACATTGTATAATTTAAATTTTTATTCTAATCAAAAAAACGTATTTCCTAAATTTAAGGGAGTCGTTGAGTTTTATTCAAAGTCTTTCTTATCGAACTAACCCATGATTAAAGCTAACCAAGGCCAACTAACCTATTTAATTTAATGGTGTCAAGTTTACTTTACTTCGATTTAATTTAATTTCATTTAATTCGATTTAATTTAATTTAATTTAATTCGATTTAATTCGATTTAATTTAATTTAATTTAATTTAATTCAATAAAAGCTAAAATTAAATTGATTATATTTAATCTACTCCTAACGTAAATAATACAACAATCATCACCAACTACTAATCCCATGCTTAAAGCTAACCAAGGCCAACTAACCTATTTAATTTAATGGTGTCAAGTTTACTTTACTTCGATTTAATTTAATTTCATTTAATTCGATTTAATTTAATTTAATTTAATTCGATTTAATTCGATTTAATTTAATTTAATTTAATTCAATAAAAGCTAAAATTAAATTGATTATATTTAATCTACTCCTAACGTAAATAATACAACAATCATCACCAACTACTAATCCCATGCTTAAAGCTAACCAAGGCCAACTAACCTATTTAATTTAATGGTGTCAAGTTTACTTTACTTCGATTTAATTTAATTTAATTTAATTCGATTTAATTTAATTTAATTTAATTTAATTTAATTCAATAAAAGCTAAAATTAAATTGATTATATTTAATCTACTCTTAACGTAAATAATACAACAATCATCACCAACTACTAATCTAAACTAAAATTATCACTACCACTACTAATCAACAACAATCATCACCAACTACTAATCTAAACTAAAATTATCACTAACAAATACCAACTAACAAAACCCATTATAAATTATCAAACAAATTACTAATCAAGCTTGTCATATAATTTGTATCTACTAGCAACTAAGATCAATCATTATCAAATTTATAAAAATACATGCATGCATTTTAATCAGATTGAGAATGGTGGAAAAACCTTGAAAATGGGTGAAATTGATTAATTGATCCGGTGAAAGTAGCAAAGCAAGCTCCTTTTTCCCCCTTTTCTCCCTTTCTTCTACAAATTGCAGCTTGTGTGTGTGTAAAATCTGGAAATACAAAGCTTGTGGTGTGGTGCTGCGGCGAAGATGAAGAAGAAACAAAGGGGGGGTGGGTTTAAGGGTTATGTTGGACACGTGGCCGCCCCTGACTGGGCCGGACACGTCAGAGCTGCACAACTATGTTCGCCCGTGGCAGGGGCGAACACACTTGCCTGAATTCTTACTGTTCGCCCGTAGCAGAATCTCGGCTAAAAAAAATGTTTTCTTCTGTGTTCGCCCGAGGGGTGTTGAATTAGGGTGGTTAGTTTTGTGAAACGAAAATTTGGGTGGTTAGTTTTGTAAAGAATGTGTTCCGGGTGGTCAGTAATTTGAAGGAGCCGGGGGGGGGGGGGGGGGGGGGCTGAAGCATATCCACGCTAGGCCAGCATCGGGAAAGGGGTGTTTTCAGAGTCGGAGGGTATCACTGTCATTTTATTTTAATTAGGTTTAGTACAATTTGAACAGCAGGATTTAGGCTAATACTGATTTTTAAACTTGAATTAATTTGCTCAGGGAAAAGTGATGTTCTCGTATAATAGATATAGTAGATAGTAGATAATTAATACACGACTATGAACATTTGAGATTATTATACTTTATATAGTCTCATATTTTAATCATTTGCAATAATAATATAAGATAATCAATATAATTAAATAGAACATAATGTCATTAATAAAGTATTGACTCTAAGGTTATAGATAAACCCCAAGGTGGGCCTTGGTAGAAATTAATGAGACCGGGCAAGGGCCTAGTAGGACCAGGATGGTGCCTAGTGAGGGCTTTTAGACCTATTCGGAGTTTCTAAGACCTATTGGGAGCCTCGGTAAGGCTTTTTGAGCCCGAAGGTTATTTAGTTCGTCCGGGATGGTCCTCATTGGGTAATGCAATACTAGGGATAAATGAGGATAAATGATGAGCTATGAGGATGAAGTTGGATGATTTCCCTTTATTTTCAATGTTATCGTATGTCTATATCTGTGTGTGACGTCATTCGAGACATGTTTTAAGTCATGTCTAAATTGTTTGATTTATTATACAAATTAAGTAGGCCATACATAAAAATATTATTTGCGAATAATAACCAAAATAAGGCACATAATGATTAAAATTATTGAAGTAGATGAAATATTGATATGGCAATGGTACTTAGAAAAAGCCATACACATACAATAATACTAGTATAAGTTAACATTTCAATGTACAAATACAATTATAAAAATGATATATGATCTGTACTTTCATATATTACATCATATTATATAAGTTCACAAAACTATAGTTCAATTGAGATGAAGTAATTGGACTTGTGAAATTAGAATATATTATTCAATTTAAATAGTCAAGATTTTTGCCATCTCAGTATATCAAATATAAATTATTTACTGCTCGAGGAGATTCATGTGTTAATAGTCAATATTTTTGTCCATTTTAGATACTGAGAGGAGTCTATGTTATAGTTTTGATCCCGTGTTACTTTTACCAAAAGTACGTCTCAATGTTTTTTCATGAAAAAGTCAAGTTATCCCACTTATATAGGATATGATATTTTGGTTACAAGTCCTAAAACGGTTATCCCATTTATATAAGATATAATATTTTGGTCAGCTTTAGGTCCTAAAACGGTTAGTCAGAGTATCGAATATATAATTATTTTCTTTGAAAAAATAATCATTATTTGGAGTACTATATAATACACAATTGTGAGCTCATATCCACACACCAAATTGATATAGTGGCAATTATATAGCAAAAATGAAGATTGGAAAGCTTTATTTGTCAAACATCATACTTCAAATGTTGATTGTAATCATTTTCTTATTCTCCTCGCCAGGTTCGTGTCGTTTTTAAATTACTTAATATGAACGACTCATTATGTTGTTACATGTGAGATATGAAAATACGAAACCTATTTCTGTAAAAGTACGCAATCAATTCGGAGAGACATATGGGCATTTTGACTAAACTCTTAATCTTCCTCCAAATTTATTAAAATATATTTATGAAATAGATTTTTTTAACATTTTATATAAGATTAAACTACAATTTGTACTTACAACAACTTATATACATATAATCATTCTAATAACTATTATTATTATATTTCAGCTATTGGCGTTAAGGGAAGGTTTCCGGTTGATTACGCCTGTTTTGGGCCTTGTGTCGAGGTTACAGATTGTGAGAAATTTTGCATCGATCAAGGATATGTTAGTGGCCGGTGTATTCTTCCTCAAATGGAATGTTGTTGTATTCGTTCAAAAATCAAGCAACACATGTCTTCAACATTGATTTAGTATAGTTTATTTTATTATAATTTTCACTTTATTGTGTCAAAATATAATTATCCATTATGTTTCATACTTGAAAATTTTAAGTTTTTCATATATGATTCCTGCACCTATCCATCCAATTAAATGATATATTGAATTTTCTAAATTCACTAGCAATTAGATACTAGACTGAAAGAATTCCAACCAGCATTACATTAATTGACCTATTAGACATCTACAATAATTATAAATTAAAATATATAAATTTTAGCAAAGATTAAAGAACTTACAAGCCAGTAATTTTTTTTCGTCTTCTAGAAATCTTGTAGAATACAATGATTTTGTTGAAATAAAACATATCATTTTGAAATAAATTCATATCATAACATGCTTGAGAATTTTATTTTTTTTAAAATAAAATTTGAAATAGATCAAATGTCAATAAATGTAAAAATTTATATATAAACAACGATTAGTGTGCATGAGTATATTATAAAGATGATAATGTAATCAAATAAAAAGACATTTTAATTATAATAAATAATAAATTTTAAAAAATCATTTAGACCGGTGCTCAGATTAGGTCATAAGCTGGTATGCATAATAAAAAATAGAAATATTAGAATATATGATAATATGGATCATTAGAATAGATATGTCCCTGTTTGGCAATCACCTATATGAAAAAATAAGTCCTTATTTTTCTTTAAGAAGTGTTTTTTTATAATTTTTTTGGATATAAATATTAAAGAGGTGACAAAAAAGTAATTAAGGGTTTGTTTTAAATTAAAGTAAAGTTGCATCTACGGGTGTACGTAGTTCGGATCGGATCGGTTTTAGGGTCAAAGTCGAACCAAACCGCAAATAGCGGTTTAAGAAAATCTAAAAGCACAACCGCGGTTGCGGTTGCGATTAACCACATAATTTCAACCGCGGTTTAGCGATTTATGCTGTTCGGTTTGCGATTCAACCACTAATTATAAATATATAATGATTTAAGAAAAATAAATTCGAACTATTACAAAATATTACTCACTTTAGATCCAAATCATCATTTTTATGCAGAAGTAAAATAAGTGAGTCATAATATATAATACAAGATTTGGAATTTTGTAAAGTTAGCAAAAAAAAAAAAAAAAAAAAGATTTGGAATTTTGTAACTAGGAGAGGATGAAACTTAATCCAAACACATGTGTAGAGTGTCCAATGTCCGCTGAGATAAAGATAAGAAGCTAAATGAAGTTTTGGGTTAGGATTTGTACCGAGCAGTAGCATTCGTTTATATATCTTAGAATATCATGAGATTAATATTATAAATAAATATATTAATTTATATAGTATAATAATATATTTTAAAATATAAATTATTATAAATATAAATTTGCGGTTGTGGTTTAGATTTTTGCGATTTTTAAATATATAAAACCGCATTCGGACCACAAATAAGCGATTACTTAAAATACCGTTCGCAACCAACTCATATTTTGCGGGTATCCGCAAATTACGGTTCGGATGCAAGCGGTTAATGCGGTTGGGCGGATCCTCTGTGCAGCCTTGGTTGCATCTAATTTTTTCTGAACCTTATTCTTCAAAAATGAAGATTAGCCAGTCGCCAGACGTGCGTACTCCCGCCAACTTACCTTTATACCTCTAATAATTTGACTGTCAAGAAGAGAGCAAGAAAGTGCATGCATTGTAATACTGGAGCATTAGGCAAACGCAAAAAGCTTTTTATTTCAATGGCCGCTTTTATATTAACACTTACATAAATTAGACCCACGAGCTTGGCATCAAAACTAAGAAATGAAAATTACAAACTTTTTTTCCCAATGTAAACCTTGACAGTACAAACATGCAAAATTACAGAGATTAATCACATAATAGACGGTAACCCTTTAGGAGTATCAAAAAGAGGAGGAATGCCTAAGATTTTCAAAGGGCAAAGGAGAAGAGAATACAATGATGAACAACACTACATGTATGTACCTACTTAAATGAAGACTGAGATTTAGTTGAAGCAGGTTGAGGTTTGAAAAATAGATGTGGGGACTGGGGAGGACATAAGGAAGACCAAATAATATGATTTATAATACAAATGTGTAGGTGGGCTAAGAGCCTAAGGCATGTAGGATCGTATAAATAATTGGTAATGAATTTTATGAAGACTTTGAAAGGGGAAAATTGAAGGAACTACTGAGTTATTTAATAGCACTGATGGCCTCTAACACAACCAAGAACGCCAGCTCCAGAAGTGATTGTACCAACCATGGAAGAAGATTGTGCCCCTAGGCTTGAAGCTCTGGCATAAGTTGCTGTAGCTTCAGCTCCGGATGGAGTGAAGTAGGCTCCGTTGAGTAACAAGTCACCCTCTGATCTCCAATTCCAACCCTTCCAGCGCCCAATTGGCGTCTGTACTCTCTTTGTCACCTGCATTTTTTTTTGGTAATAAATACAGCTATTTTTATTTGTATGCAAGATAAAAAATTGGACATGAAACACTTATTAAGGGACAGAAGAAGTACCTCCTTTGCAAAAGGATTCGACGGGGCAAGGTATCTGTTTCCTTGGCTGTTGATGGTAGGACTTGCACTTCCACCAATTGCGTACATCTCCCAGTGAGTGTAGTCATTGTTAACTACATGAAAATACCCATGTCTACATCTGCGGTTTTCACAAAAGTATTCCCATTACATCACACGAATCCACTTTCCTGTTTAACTTTCAAGTATACTAAAATAAGTTCATTAAACTCTCAAAGTATATTTATGTGCAGAAATGCAGATAATATATGATACCTTGGCATTCTTTGAACTAGGCCTTCTCCGAAATGGTTGTAGGCAATTGTAACTTGCATTTGCTTATCCTTCACATAGGAATCACTATGCCCGAGCAACATAACCTCGTTGTGATGTGTGAAGTGATTATTGGAAATTGTTATAGCGGTTGAGCCCATGACAGCGTCGACAAGGCCATCAGTACAGTTAGATAATGAATTGTGATCAACCCATATGTGGCTTGACCCGGAGATGGAAATGGCATCTCCATCAGCATTTTCAGTGGGCTTACAATTATGGATATGCAGACCATGAATTATGACATTGGTCGCGTAGTGAATGGTTATGCAGCCTCCGTGAGCAATGTGGACATTCGCGCCACGACCATCAATTGTTTTGAAACTCTTCATCATAAGTGCCTTCTTCAGTTGGATCACCATGTCGTGCTTGAAAACAATCCAAAGAGGCCTCTCCTGAATAACAGCATGGCGCAGAGTACCCGGTCTAGGGTTATGAAGGTCGTCATCACTAGAATCAGTTACCACATAGAACCGACCATCACGGCCTCCAATGGCATTTCGGCCAAAACCAATGCCACAGTCAGCAAGGCGCTTGCGGTTGCGATGCCAGTTGGAGTCACAACGCCAGCAGTCATCTATGGGATTTCCTGTTCTACACGAAAAATCACCCAATCTTCTCCGCTCAGTGCTGTTCCGGGTGCTCCTGTAATTTTTCAATAAATATATGTTTAACATTGCTGCCTTATGACTTGATCAAAAGCATTATCTATAGCTCGCCCCAATTACATTTAATTTGCTCTCTGTTTTGAGTTGATCAACATGCAATAACTTGAATCAGAAAACCGAAAAGTAACAAAATACTAAACCGATCACGGATTTATGCACGTAAAATCATAACAAGAACAGATAAGTTTGAAGATTTTAAAGACTCAAGCAACCAAATTTTGAAGAACCTCAGGTCAGACTTCTGTTTCTATACAAGGCTGTTGCAAGAGAACAGGGGTGAGCCTTTAGCAGAGTAATCAAATTACCGGTTAAATAGCTGTCAAATATTTGATATATCAAAATTAAAGAAACCCCGTTGTTGAAACATTGTTCCAGATAGTAGCCTTTTTGAAATGTTCTTAAATTTAAGAAAACTTCAAATCAATGGACTCCAGAAGTCGTTGTTCGTTTTCAGATATAACCTCGGGTAAGATCAGTGTACATCTCATTTTCCAGATACCATGTTTTTCAAATACGAAATATACCAGTGGTTTAATCAGTCTGGTTTAACAGCGAAAAAGAGAAAGTTCTCTTACATATCAACCATGGCAGCAACCTCGTCCGGGTTAGAAACTGCATTCTCATTCCCATCAACATCTTCCAGCCTAAAAGCAACATAAAACAAAATTTTAATTTAAATAATCAAAGTGAAACAAATCTTGAAAATTAAAGCAATTAACAAATTTGACACAAAACATAAAATCAACTCCTTGATGACAAATTCTTTTTATAATTTTTAAAATGCAATGTAAGAGAATCTAGTAGCCGTAACACTAGAAGATGTCGCTAAGCTTAAAAAAAAGTGCATCTGTGTGGAATTCAATGGCTGCAAAACCGAAAGCAAATTAGAAAAAATAAATTGCAGAGCACTAAACGAACAATTTGTTTGAGAGTTGATCCTTGACAGTCGCCATAGCTCTGACGAAGAGTAGTAACAGCACAAATGCAGAAACAACAATCGACTTGTCAGAGACCGCCATTGCCCCTGGCAAAAAAAAGAATGAACCTTCTCTATAAAGAGGGAGTTGTTGGTTAAGAATTGAAAGGTGCAATGCAAAGGCAGCGTAATGGCTTCTTTTATAGACGCGGGAATGAAATAAATAATGTTTGTATTTGAGGCTAGTCAAAACCTGTGTGATTGGGTTTATTTAACAAAAATGCACAACGTCTACTATGGCGGGAGCTACAGAGTTTTTACGGGCGTTTCCTGCTTGATTCTCCTCTCTTTTTTTCTCCGGTGTGTGCATGTAACTGTAATTCTTGTCTTTAACCACGTTTTAAATTTAAATGCTCTAGACCAAACCAAATATTATATCCCGTACAGAAGTCACGCTTTCTTGCTGATATGCAGCGGTGAAGAGTCTCAAGACAACCGTTGCTTGTTAATACACCAACCAAAAATCTCTGTTTAAATTTTTTGGTCACAATAATAATAACAATAAAACAATAATTGAGTCAACTAATATATAAGCATATAATCGGTGCAAATCACCCGATTGTTGGTTACAGATTCATAGAAAGGTTTTCTATAAGTTCATTTAATTTATTCACATTATATATATATATATATATAGGGAGATGATCAAATACAAACCAATAGCAATCTAAAAACTTAAAAATTAGTTTTAAAATGATTAAAGATCACCTTATACTTTCTAAAATTTACATTATGCACCCTTTAAATGGCATATCAATATTCCAAAAGTTACACTTTCTAGCCATATGTCACGCCAGCAATAGGTCCCACCCAAATAACACGTCACCCGCCACGCCAACACATCAACATAAAGACCACCCAAATCACCATGTCAGTACTGGAGGGGCACCCAGGCTATCACGTCAGCTGCCAAGGGGAACACCTCCCCGCCCCCGAATGCCACATCAGCAAAGTGCTGACTTGGCACCTACCACATCAGCGAGAAATTAAAAAATATAAAGTCGTGCACTGGAGTGCATTTAGCAATTATGGTGTAGTACAGTATAGTAAAATTGAGAGTGTTTCCAGTGGTTTTTAGTTTGTAAGCTAATTTGATTAGTACTGGAGTAAGACCATATATATGAAGGCTCATGATCAAATACAAACCACCTTCTAAATACAAACTAAAAACCTCTTCCTTTATACTACCAAACAACTTCACTTTATCTCCTTCATCAACCTTGTTTCATGTCTCTCCTCTCCATCCACCTCTATTACCACATCTTTAATATGCGCACACACTCCTACCAATACTACCACCCATGTCATTGTTTCTGATTTCACCATCATCATCACCACCTCTACCACCTACCGCTGATATGTTTACAAGAATCGTTGATATTGTGATATACTATTTAATGATATCAGCTATACATTTTAGTGATATTCGCTTTAGAAATTTGTGATATTCGCCGTAGAGATTAGTGATATTCGTAAAAGTTTCCAGAACTTGATGCCAACTTCCAAATCTGTTCTTGTTTGTTGATTCCGGTGATGATGGTGGTGGTGGACATGGAGGGGACGGGGGCATGGAGGATGCGGGGGTGAGGGTTGAGATGGTGGATGTGGAGTTATGACGGAGGTAGGGGCTGAGATAGCGTGCGGATAAAGGTGGTGGTGGTAGAAGTGTCGAGGTGGAGGTGATGATGGCAGAGGTTGAGATGAAGGAGGTGGAGGTGGGGTGGACGTTGGTGCTAGAGACGGTGGAGGAGGAATTGAGGGATATATGATGGACATGAACGAGAGGCGACAAATATGGAGGGAGCGGCGAACATGGTGTTGTCGGAAGTGGAGGCGTAGCCGGAAAAGATGGAGGTGGAGGTGGGTTGTTAAAAAATTTATTAACATAATAAGTAGAATATTTTAGTGATATTGAAGCTGGGTTTTAGTTTGTCGAATAAAAGGGTTTGTATTGGAATAGTTATCTATATATATAGTCATGCTCTGGTATTGTGAGATATGAGATCCAAATTACGTATAAAAAATCAAAAAAAAACATATATGAATATATTTTTCCATCTCAAATTACATATAAAAAATCAAAATAACATTTGCATAGTATAATATGCTCTGCCCAATGTTATATCTGTACCATCACTCTCAGCGGATAATAATTTGTTCAACGTTTTATACGTAGTTGTACAGACTTGATTTTCTATAAATGCTACTAGCCTACAAAGCGGAGATAAATTTGCGAGTTGTCGTTTGTTTACCACTAAACAAAGTGACTCGAGCTCAAATTTGTTTTAGTACTTTTTTATTTTTGACAGAATTTGTTTTAGTACTTAATTACGATCTATTAGCATAACTAACACGTGATTCACGAGTTTGATTTCAAATGGACGTGTTGGCATTTTCATGCCTCAATTAACATCCGAGTTGTATATGAATCATCAAATTTAAAAAATTTACAAATATAACATTCATCTAATTAATTTTTGCAAATTACCCTAAACATCAAACTCTTGATTATAACTCAACTTTGACGGAAATATGTTTGACGTTGTTTTGTCAGCTTTTCATCATTTGTCAAGTAAAAAATGACGTGTCAAATCGAAGAATATATTACAAAATTATCACACAATTTATGTTCAATTTTCAAGTGGATTATTAAATTCAAAAAGATTATAATTGAGTAATAAACACAATATTTATTTCATAAACATTAAAAAAATGAAAACAAATTATTGTTTAAATATTAAATCGTTGTCTCAAATCTTAATATCAATAAATTAATTTTTTTTGGCTAATTGTATATAGGAGATTTACCAAAAATACTATTTTTGATTAATTTTTTTTTTCCAATTGTACTATATTTTAAAAATATTTGCAAGAATTCTGCTAAAAAAAAATATTTGTAAGAATACTTTCGGCAACTAAAACAACAACATGCAATTTTTTTAATACGATTTGCAACCAAATGCAACCTAAAACAATTATTTTTGAAAAAAACTAGAGTTCCTTATAACTGTATTGTAGGTTGATTTTGGTTGCATCTACTTATATTTGATTGTAGCACAGTAAATCTAAAAAAAAACCAAAAGATAGTATTTATGTATTTTCTTATAAAGAATAAAAATATTTTTACAAAATATTAAAAAATGTGTATCCTTTTTTTAAGAAATCCCTTGTATATATACCCCTGATTAATAATCATGTTATTAATTTATGTAAATTAGTATTATATCAAAATTTATATTTTATTATTTGTATCAAATATATCATTATTGTTCTTATCGGTTCTTAAAAAACCATGTAATATGTCTTTTTCGATTAAGTTATTAATATGATTGCACATCATTCTACATAAACTCCCTCCATTTATATTAATCAAAATTCGTATTTTAAATAAAAAATGAAATAATTATATATTTTAATGACTTGATTGCAAGATTTGTAAGCTAGATGACCTAACCGTGAGTCAGGTCTAAGTTAAATGATGTTTTAGATATTAAAGAGACACATCAATATTTGTGTTATTTCCGTTATATTTTTAACTGTTTTTAACAGTAGAAACGATTGAAAATTTTAATAATATAATAATTTGAATGCAAGTTTCTTGAGTTCGATGATGTATTTGCAAGTTAGTCTTAAGCTGAGCTGATATTTTGACATTTAAGTATTTAACCCGTTGAGAGGAAGTTGAAGTATGAACTTATTATTTTTAAAGCCTGACAATAACAGAGTAGAGGAGATACATGACCAGAGAAACTCAGAAAAATGCAGCACACAGCCTACGAATTAATCTCATTAAAAGTTGACGTACGGGCCAAATGATTTGAAAGATCAAAATGTACCCATGCATTTCTACATATGTGTGCTATTAAATCATGGTCTTGGTGTTTATGAAGATATGAACACCCATCTTTACAACCCCACGAAGCACCTTAGAAGTACATTAAAAAACTATTGGATTAGTTCAGGGACCAGTAGTCAGTAGACGAGATAATTAAGCATGAGCAAAAGCATAGAAAACGTTATAACCGAATTAACGTTATTCCGCATTATAAATGGAGTTGTTAGAGGCAATACAATGCGACTCTTCTTTACAACAATACTGATATGCCATTTTGCATTTTACATGCAAACCATGCAGATTTTTGCCGATGATGACTCTTGAAGACAATGCTGGCTCTCGATCATATCTTACTTCGTGCATAAGACTCCAGCATCACTAATATCACACACACACACACACACATATATATATATGTATGTATGTATGTGTATATATAAAACCCGGTTCTTATTAAGAGTTGTCCCACGTCGGTCTCCAAAACTATAAGACTTTTTGGGAGATGCCCAAAAGCCATGCGGTCTTAGCATCAGTTATGGATTTTGGGAGTCGCATAGGTATCGAATTTTATCCATCAAAAGCCTAATAAATGGTATGAGACCAGAGGTTAGAACGGTCTATATATAACTTAGGGAAATTTTTAGGAGTTGTCTCATATCAGTTGTGAGTCGCGAGTCGCATAGGGACCGGATTTCATCCATCAACCACATCAGTTGTGGGTTGTGGGAGTCGCATAGGAACCGGATTTCATCCATCAAATTATAGTGTATATGATCTATAGTATGATCTTCGTAAATAATGTCTGACACCACCTTTCACCGTATAACTATATATAGAGCTATACAAGTATTATACAGGGGTTTTTTCATAGATACCTGAGTCCAAATATTTTTTTGCAAAAATATTATATCTTTTTTAAATATTTTACAAAAATATCAAACTTTTGAAAAATTTTACAAAAATATTGTATGCAAACTATTTCAACCACATGCAACCAGATGCAACCACATTTGCAACCCCCGTGGGGTCAATAAACCGAAGTTGCATCTGGTTGTATCTAGTTGCAGACCATATTTTTGCAAATATTAATTTTTTAAGAAATTAGTATTAATTTATATATTTTTTTCAAAATATAGTAAAATCGCAAAAAAAAGTTATAAAAAGTGATATTTTTGATAAATTACCTATATATCAACTTTTCTGTAGCTAATTTTTCTGGCTGAAACTTGTGTTGCAGAATCAGTTTAGTTAATTATATATATCGTGGTACTGACATGCAGATTCACTGGCAGAAGAATAATATAATGGCGAGCATGTAAATACCTGAGTATCACTATTGTTAGGTTTCATGGTTTTCCTAATTAATCAAGTACGAAACAAATATACAGTTGCATGACTGCTGCAACTGCAAACGAAACTATTGGTGCAAAAATACAGTTAAGGCTGTGAAAACAATCTTTTGTGTACTAAAACAGTTTCAATTTAGGAGGCTCGTTTATTAAATTTGTGTAATTTATCGTGCACTTTGACAATATGTTAAATGTGTTTTACAGTTATTCAGTGGTTCCAGCGTGAGTCTCATTGGTTGGCCAGGTCCCTGGGGTTTGAAATTAATATCTTACTGACTGTCTAGATTGTTTTTTTTGAAGGAAGGAGACTGTCTAGATTGTTAGTCGCAATCAATATTAGAAATGTGAACAAAACTATGAACACGAAATTATAAAACGAGAATAACTTAATTAAGAGAAACAAATAGCCATGGAAGAGGAGTTTGGTCTCACTATTTCATGCACAAGACTCCTGTGTTCTGAAAACTAGCCAACTGGGGAATAAACACAGTAGAAGAAACCCAAGTTAATCAGGACGGGCCTGAGATTTGAAGGGTCATAGTCAAAATCAGTTTTTGGGGCCTCGTCTGCATATATTATCTGTAATTCATGCATTTACATATTTATGGTTCAAAATTTTGAGGGCGTTCGACGTTAGGGCTCGAGGCTCAAGTCTTATCCGTCTATAATCAGGGCCGCTCTTGGATGAGATAAAGGTTTTGTATGAAAGTCAGCTAATTGATCACCAGTATGAAGAGTACCATATTTAAGTTGTTCCCTGGTAAAATAAAATGCTAGTGTTAAATGTTTCATTCTAGAATGAAAAATAGGATTTACACTAAGATGTGTGACATTTAACAGGTGTATGACATACAGTAATAAATAACACCAGATTCACGGAGAAGATTACCTGCCTCGGCAGATGATCTTGCCACAAAATTTTGTTTTTTAGACCTCCAAGTAATTATGGGGTTGGAACCAAGAAACAGAACATGTCACATAGTGAAGGTGAATCATCTCTGTCACTAGCCCAACCGGCATCGAAAGACTGGGAGCAGTCCAATGTTGATCAGTTCTTCGCTCTAGCATATATTGTGAGAGCTTGTTAACGACAAACACAACATCTAAAGTGGTTAAAGACTTAAAGCTACTTCAAGAGGCTAGCTTAATAGGCTCTTAAGTTAAAACATAGAGAATCCAGAACAAAAACCTGCTCCAACAACCTTCTGTAAATCTTATAAAATTAAGAGCTTCCCTTAATTCCTTCATTATCTTTAAGAGCTTGTGGTCATCTCTTATATTATTTTAGTGAATAAAATTTATTTCAATCTTCTTTTTTATTTTCATTTGAATTTATTTGTGCATGTGGAACCAAGTTTATTTGTTATGTTAGGTTCACACCAAATTTTTCACAATAATAAAGACTTAAAAGCAAAATGTAGTAGAGAAAAGGTGGAACGGACAGGAGTAATTAAAATGCATGATCTATCTTCAATGACAATTTCTTCGGATCCATCATAGGGGGATGCAAAGCAAGATTCGATGGATCATGTGTGGCATGATTGGTAGTGCCTGTGTTGTGTCGTGGACATGGTGAAAATTTAGAATAATGCATTGCAGTTGCAGTATGAGTATGCGGCGATTTTGTTTAGTACGGGTCATGGAGGAGCACTTATATTTGAAAATCTGGCAACTAATACATAACAACTATGGACAACTTGACTTTATTCTAAAATTTGTGTTAAGATCTTTTGAAAGTGTTTGCTTGCTTTTTAACATGACAAAGAGATGAATCTATCCTACCCTGCTTTATGCACGTCCCAGGCCTTGCTAACAGAATGGAAGTAACTACAAGCGTAATCATTTCTGATAGCAGTCAAATACTATTCTCGACACAAAAATCTCTTTTCCCTTTCAGCCAAGGGTCTTGAAAAATTCTGATATCTTTCCCATCGCCTAAAATCCACCTAAAACCAGGACGAAGCTTTTCCTTGCGACCAGATAAAGCTTGATTCATTTCCTTTAGAAACTTGAAAGAAATGCTTATCTGGCAAATATCTGGCTTTGTACATTCGAGCAACTAATAGTGTTGGATGGATGGGCACCAATATCCATTTAGCATTTTCTGTATTTCACTACATAAAGATTTCGGAATTAGGAAACAGGACATGCTATACGATGGTATGGTTTGCGCAACATTTTTTATCAGTATCGTTTTGCCTCCTTTAGATATATAAGAGCTTATTGTTCCAATCTTGAACTTTATGCCGAACTCTCTCTTTAATGTAGTTGAAGACAAATTTTTCAGATCTACCAATGAGGGATGGAAGACCCAAATATTTACTCTCTTTCAAATCATTATGCACTTCCAGATCTTGATTAGTAAACTCGCGCTTCAACTTCTCATGAATTAGATTATAACGAGCATATACCAAGTCGATGTCTGTTTAGTAATTTTTCATGTCGTTGAGTCCCCCTATAAGTGATATCTTACGGTGTATATGGATCACCAGGAATGAAAAGTTGGTCCGAGCATAATTTTAATGACAACTTTGAGATTGACCTTGATAAGTTTAACAGTCCCCGAGAACGCTTAGCAAAAGTGTTGGCCAGAAAATCTCAGGATTGCTTAGCAACATAGATCTTAGTTGTGCTATGTCTATAGCTAAATACGCAACAAGACCTTTCTTTTATAATCAAACAAAATCACTCAACTACATCTTGATACTTTTGCCCAGAGTAAAAGTAGAGCAAGATGCGTTTCCAGTAGATTGAAGAAGGAACCATAAGAATATAAAGTAAGAGTTTGATTGTTAAGAAGAGAGCAAGAAAGTAAGAATGCAGTGTATAGCATCATAAAATTACAAAACCTTAATCTTTCTGTAACAACCTCTTATATTCACAATTACATAATTTACACGTCCATGGAATAAAGCCTAACAAATCATAGCTAGTGAGGAACCCATTTTGTTCCTATATTATATATCCAAATGCCAACACACTGTGATGTACTTGCCCAGTTGCAGAGATAGATCAGTTTGGACAGTAAGCTAGTTGTAGCAAGAAGGGTAGTAAGTAGGAAGACGAAAGGAATGCTTTAGGATTCGAAGGGCAAAGCAAAAGAGAACAGAAAGATAAGAAAACCGCTACACTTCTGCACTACTTGAATGAGATTAGTGATTTAGTTGAAGCACTGGCTGAGGTTGCACAACCATGATTTGAAGAAGATTTGTAGGGAGGATAAACGATTGACATGTGCAATAATTGTGCACTTGCCAAATATAATTATAAAGACGGACTACTAAATTGTAGGTGAGCTAAGAGCCTAAGACATGCATATTGGTAAATATGGAATTCACAGAGACTTTGAAGAGAGGGGTAAAAAGACGAATGAGGAACTTTTATGGATCTACTGGGTGATTACTAGCACTGATGGCCTCTACGACAGTGAAGAACGCCAGCTCCAGAAGTAATTGCACCAACCATCAAAGAAGATTGTGCCCCTAAGCTTGAAGCTTTGGCGTAGCTGGCTGTAGCTTTTGCTCCAGACGGAGTGAAGTAGGCTCCGTTGAGTAACAAGTCACCTTCTGATCTCCAATTCCAACCGTTCCAGTGCTCAGTAGGTGTTTGTATTCTCTTTGTCACCTGCCCAAGCAGATTCATGAAAAATTAAACAATTTCCCCATTTTTTCTATTGTAAAACAGGTAAACAAAATCATTTATATTCTTGTACTGTGTAAGAAAATTGGACATGAGAAAACCGTAGGGAGAAAGAATCACCTCCTTTGCAAAAGGATTAATCGGGGCAAGGTATCTATTTCCTTGGCTGTTGATGGTAGGATTCGCACTTCCACCAATTGCATACATCTCCCAGTTAGTGTAGTCATTGTTAACTACATGAAAATACCCATGTCTACATCTGCCATAAAGGTATTTGTATTATATCAGATGAATTCACTTTCCTGATCAAAGCTATGCTTGTCAATTACCATATATATATTACTAAACCTGTTGATTAAACTCCCAAAGTATTTGAATAGTATAATATCTACTTAACAAGAGACACACTTTGAAAAGTACCTTGGCATTCTTTGAACAAGGCCTTCCCCAAAACGGTTGTAAGCAATAGTTACTTGCATATGCTTGTCCTTCACATAGGAATCACTGTGCCCCAACAACATAACCTATTTACACGACAGAATTTGATACTTTTATGTTACGAAGAATTACCTTGAAAGACCTGGCTAAAAACTTGAAATCATTGCAGAAATAACAAATGCACCTGGTTCTGACGGGTGAAGTGATTATTTGAAATTGTTATAGCGGTTGAGCCCATGACAGCATCAACAAGGCCATCTGTACAATTAGATAACGTATTATGATCAATCCAGACGTGGCTTGATCCAGAGATGGAAATGGCATCTCCGTCAGCATTTTCAGTGGGCTTGCAGTTGTAGATATGTAGACCATGAATAATAACATTGGTGGCATAGTGAATGGTTATGCACCCTCCATAAGCAATGTGGACTTTTGCCCCTCGAGCATCAATCGTTTTGAAACTGTTGATAATAAGTCCCTTGAACAGTTTTATCACCATGTCATGCTTGAAAACAATCCAGAGAGGCCTGTCCTGAATTACAGCGTAGCGCAGAGTACCAGGTTTGGGATTAGCAAGGTCATGATCACTAGAATCAGTTACCACATAGAAGTGACCGTCACGGCCTCCAATGGCGTCTCGGCCAAAACCAATGCCACATTCAGCAAGGCGCTTACGGTTGCGATGCCAGTTGGGGTCACAACGCCAGCAGTCATCTATGGGATTGCCTGTTCCACAGGTGGAAGACCCCAATTTTCTCCGCTCAGTGCTGTTCCGGGTGCTCCTGTGAAATCAATAAATAGATGTTCACTTGGCTACCATATGATATGACTTATGATACTCTGTTATGTCACACAAGTGGTGAGAGAGAGAGAGAGAGAGAGAGAGAGAGAGGGAGAGAGGGAGAGAGGGGGAGAGAGAGAGAGAGAGAGAGAGAGAGAGAGAGAGAGAGAGAGAGAGAGAGAGAGAGAGAGAGAGGGTCCTCTTACATATCAACCATGGCAGCAACCTCATCCGGGTTAGAAACTGCATGCTCATTCCCATCAACATCTTCCGGTCTAAGAACAACATAAAACCAAAACCTCAATCTATTTATCACTAAACCAACGCACACAATAAACAACCAATTCAAATCAAAACAAATATTGACAATGAACATGATTTTATGCCACTAAACATATACTATCAAGCCAAAATCAGAATGTGAAACGAACAATTTGTTTGAGAGGTCATCTTTAACAGAGGCCATAGTTCCTACGAAGAGTAGTAAAAGCACCAATGCAGAAACAAAAATCGACTTGGTGGGGACCTCCATTGTCACCGGAATATGAAGTATTCCTATTCAATTCCCTCTAGACAGAGAGAGTTGTTCCTAGTCAAGTGAAGGATGCAGTGCAAAGGCAGCTTAATGGCCTCTTATATATATAGACAGTCAGACAGACACGCGGGAATAAACATAAATGGCGTTTTTATTTATCATCACTCAAACATGTGTGTATAATTTAACTTATTTAACAACTGCCCGCACTTAGATTCTTGTCTCTTTTTTTTTTTTCAACTGGTCACCTGGGAAGAGTTGCAGGGTAGATAACTGCGCCTTAACAAAAAATTATCAAGTCACGGATTCTTGCTGGATTAATCTTGCTGGTTCTGCGGTGGAAGAGAACCATCACATTTGCATGGACTAGTCTTTTATCAATTTGGTTCGGTTATGACTTTTTTATGTTTTGATATTTCCATTCTCTAAATGTTTTCATGGATTTATCAAAATATATTAAAAAAAATAAAATATTGATCATCAATGTTTAAATTATAGAGGTTCTACGGAGTATCCATTTCAATGGATTCTTGGAGTCGTCATATTTTATTATTGAAAATCTTGCGAATTTAATACATTTTACAAGTAATTACACTACACCATAAGTGCTCATAGACAACGCTTTTTCCTAGTGTTGCAAGGAAAGTATTACGATAGAGTTTTGTTTTTCTATCTTCTACAACAGACTCAAATGCTTTTGCATTATAGGAATTAGTAGTGTTGCATTATAGTTTTGTACAACATGTAAGTGTTGCATTAAAGCTAGATTAGATGTGTTGTCGTAAATATTTTCTGAACCCCTATGCTGACGTGGCAGTGGGTCCTACATGGCAGGTTCATGTTCATGTTACCTAGAGTAACATACATATTGTACTTGTAAATTTATGAAAATTTTAAAATTTAAATTATATAATATATATATTTTAAGATAAAATATTTTATAATATTTTAAATTATATTTTACTTACAATATATTTGTAAACCCCCAAGACTCTAATTATATACATATTATATGGTCTGGCTAGCTGGATCGATTGATTGGTTGCCTCATGAGTTCAAACAAACACAAGAAAACACAAAAATAAACTGATGCTAAGGTTTTCTTTTCATTTAAATACAATTAAGTTGAGTTGGATATTTGTTAAAAAAAAAAAAAGTTTAGTTGGATAATATCATGCATTTAGTCCAACAAACCAGCCTAATTAATGGTGGCCTGTGTCTGAAAATAACGTAGCAGAGGAGAAACACGACCAAAGAAACTACTAGTAATTAAAATGCAGCACACAGCCAGAGCCAACCAATAAATCCGACTAAAAGTTGACTGAACAAAAAATCTTAGAAATCGAACTTTACATGGCACATTTTCTACATAAGTGTACTATTAATTCATACTCTCTGTGTTTATGAGGATATGAACAGTCATCTTTACAACCCCACGAATTCAGGGATCCAAATATAGATCTCGTATAATTAAATAAGCGCCATGTGCGAGATTAATCCAGAAAACGTTGTAGCTGAATTAACCTTATTTCGCATTATAAATGTTGTTAGTCAATACAATGCGACTGCTCTTGTTTGAAGCACCTTGATATGCCATTTCACAATTTACATGCAAACCATGCAGGCTCGATCAATGACACTTGAAACGGGCTTTCGAATTTTTTAATTCGTGTACAAGAGTCTCTTTTCAGTAAAATATATTGATGTTGCGGATAAACACCATTAATTAAAGTAGCAGATGATAATATTTAAACTTAATTAGCAAATAGCAAATGAATAGTGTGTTTATTGTGTCTAACTAACACCACAATTTCACCGTATACAAGTCCTTGAAACTGTTATATGAAGTTTTCTTTAATTGCTCGATCTGGCTCGTTAATAATTGAGTTGTGGTACTGGCATGCATGTTCTTCACTGGCAGAAGAATAAGGGGATCACCAGATACCTCTGATATGATAATGGAGCCAGTAGATTCAAAACATATTAATGCCTCTCCAGGCTCTTGGCACATTAGCTATGTATATGCATGCACATATAAATATAATCTGTTAATCTAGAGCCAGGCTGATCAGCACTAAATACGAGTCAAATTCAGAGTGACAAACCGAAAATGGGCTTTTCTTGTATGCAGTACTTCCTCCGTTTTTTAATATTTAACCGCTTTCATTTTGAGCACGTACTTTTAAGTGTTTTGAACGAGTAGTTAAAATTTTCTTTTTTAAAATAAAAATATATAATCAAAATTTTAATTCACAAAAAAAATCAATCAAAAATAATAATTTTTACTATCCGGTCAATTCACAAAACGCGTACCGAAAGTCAAAACGTCAAATAATAAAAAACAGAGGGAGTATATATTAATTATTATTCTTTATTAATATATGAATTATTATTGGATCAGATCTAATTATTAATAATGATATATAAAAAATTCATTTAAATAAAAATAATTATTAGTGCGTGCTCACAGAACATACTACCAAAACCCTTCAACAATTACTATGTTTATATCGCAGAAATTTGATAAAATACCTTCATCTATATATATTTGTACAGATGCTACTTCTAACTAGGTCATGTAAAAACGGAAATAAAATGTTTTCTTGTTTAGTGCAAATATATTATATAGTATAGCAATTTTATTGGGTTTTATATCAATTAAACCATCCAATTCACTCCGAAATCTCAATTAGACCACTCAAAAAAAAGTATATCATTTAAAACATTTATGTAAGAAAAAATATCACTCCGTTAATTAGCAATAAAATGATTGGATGGAAATCTGAGCTGGCAAAGGACGTGGCACTTCATCTGTTCCAACGACTAGTTGCTAGTGTATATATACGATACTTATATCAAAAAAACTAGGGTTCATAACAGTGTAAGCTGCTCCACACTATCAATGGCTGAATATGATGTGTTTTACGAATGTAAGAGGAGTGCTGCAATTCGAACATCACGGACCTCTAAAAATCCAGGGAGGCGTTTCTGGTGTTGTGCCAGATTGAAGGTAATTATTAAGTAATCTGGTAGCAATTTATGATATTTAAGTGAAATTTTTAATTTGAATTTTGTTTTGGGAATTTTTTTTGTAGAATGAGAAACCATGCAATTTCTTCATGTGGCTGGATAATGAAACAAGGGGTTCGGCAGATGATGGTCTGGAGGAAAAATTGAAGCAACTTGAAGATAAATTGGCTAGAAAAAGTATGAAGAACAAGCAGTTGAAGAAGCAAAAGCAAGAACAATTTATTTATTTCTGTATTGTTATTGTGGTGATGTTTGCTGTCATGGTCTGAAATTATAAGGAAGGCATGAACTTGTAATTTTTCATTGTTATGAATGAGAAATAATGTTAAAATTTTAGACATACTAAGCTACGTAAAAAGTACAGTCCAACAGATCACATATTTCATTCACCAAAAGATTCAGTAACCATTAACATTTTACATAATACAAAAGATTCAGTAGACACGAAAGACAAACAAAAAGATTGGCCAATGTTAGATAAGCATTACGGAGTGGACAGAGCAATTTAAAAGTTTCAGTAGACAAGAGAATTAATTTTATTTTACAATCACTGGATCATCTTCAGTGTTTGGGATGATTTTGAAGTTGGCGTTTCACAGTCTGTTACTTCTTCTAGGTGGAGTTGGGGCTGAGTGAGCTGAAGAAGTTTGTCTTCTTGGAGCTGAGGGAGCTGGCCTTCTTGCTGCCCAAGGTGCCACTTGATTATATGGTGGAGCTGTGAAAGCCCAACCATTTAAAGGCTTGTAAACTGCAGTCTCACCCAATGGACCAAGCACTCTATGCATCAAATGACCACCTTGATTAGCAGACTCACCTTCATTAGCAGCTGGAGATGTCTGTGAAGCTTGTTTGGGGATGTTGCTACACTTTGGCCTTCTAATAGCTAGCTTTGGCCTTTTAATACCAAGAGTTTTTCTCTTAACCTTACTCATACTTGAAGATCATCAGCTTGATCCATCAATTTTGTTGCAGTCCTAGCAGTTTCTTCATGTCCACCAATATCTTCACCCATTCCAAAATCTTGTTCTTCACCAATCCCAACATCTTCTTCATGTCCAGCAAATTCAGTCCTAGACTCTTGTTGTTGGCCACCTTCAGTTGCAGCAGTGTCACCTTGTTCTTGTTCACCAACAGCCATCAGCTCTGGACATTTAGGCTTTCTATGACCTGGTTTTTTACACTTGCTGCAGTGATGCACCATTTTCCAGCTCCATCTTTGCACTTGTTCCTCTGTCACCTTTGCTTTCCCTTGAGTTCCTCCCTCCCACTCCTCCCTCTTCCTTAATCTCTTGGGCCTGCCTCTCAGTTTTTTTGGGAGTTCAGGGGGGGGTAACACCTCATCATCATGGAAATCCCAATAATCAACACTAATGCTGTTAAAGGAAATGAATAGGCAGCTACATACTTATCCCTCTTGTAATATTCTGATAAATAGTCTACAGGTTGTCCCCTTCTATCATAAATAGCAGCCAGTGCATGACTGCATGGCATTCCAGTCAAGTCAAAGTTTCTACAGTCACAACTTCTACTATCAAGATCAACAGTGACAAACCTTGTGTTGTATTTAACCTGATATTTACTCTCTCCATCCCAAACAGCCCTCCATTTCCTAGACTGCATAATGTTTGCATCTAAAATTTTCTTGATTTTAGGACATATATCCCAATTACTGTCTCTTATTTCTCCCCTCTTTTCTGTTACCCTTCTCAATAACTTGAAATGAATTTCTTGTATCATGTCCAGAAGATGCAAGTACCTTTTAAATTTTTTGAGATTATTGAGATTACAGTACAAATGCAAGAAAATTAAGAGTATAATAAAAGGTGATGGATGCAAGTACCTTTCATTGATGATCCAAGAATTGAAGCACTCTGACATATTGTTCTCTATATTATTGGCTTTTGGCACAGTCGAAATAAAGGCTTTGGACCATGTCTTGGAATTTATCCTGTTCAAGCTAGCAGCTGCCAACTTTGAGTGATTTTCAATTTGTTTTATGAAGTTTTTATGTGCAGCTGGGTGAGTAGAACAAGCAGCATTCCAAAATGCTTTTTTAATCACACCAGATGGAAATCTAAATCACAAGTTACAGGGCAAAACATAATCAATAATTATGGAAATTGAAACAAAATTATTAAGTATGCAGCAAGTACTTACTTCTTTCTAAGATTGGAGTAGATATGTCTAGTACAAAACCTATGTTCAGCTTTTGGCAAGATTTCTTTGACTGCATTTTCAAGACCCTGCATAAGAATAAAATTAAACAGTTGTGTATGAGTGAATGGAAAATGAAGCAAGTATAATAAGTATGCAGCAAGTACCTTTTGTTGATCGCTGATGAGAGTTAATCCTATGCCATCATCCAGATCCAAATCATTTTTCATCAGCTCAATAAACCACCTCCAACTGTTAGTATTTTCACTTTCTACAACTGAAAACAGACTGGATACATACAGTTATTCCCATCTCTCCCCACTGCACTCTGTAACTGCCCTCCACAGACAGATTTGAGGAAACATCCATCCAACCCAAGCAATGGTCTACAACAAGATTTCCAACTATTTTTCAATGCAGCAAAACATAAATACAATCTCTTGAATCTGTTCACATCACCATCATTCAGTCTTGTGCCACATATCTTAACTGTGTTGTGTGGATTACTCTTAAGAACCTCATGACCAAAGTCCCTCACCCTTGAATAATGTCGTGTCAACTCTTCTGCAACACCATCAAGGGCTGATTTTTTCACTCTCATTATTTTTATCCAAGGCACATCTACTTCCATCTCATTCCTTATTGTCTCAATTATCTCCTTCACTCTCCATTGCGGATTTTTTCTGATTCTCTCACCATATCTCTCAACTAAATACTTTACACTAGCAAGCTTGTTCTTATATGGCTTGGTGCAAAGATGCTCAGTTACCAGTGTCTTAATTTCTACAATTTCACTCTTTTTTTGCCTTCTAAACCAAATCCTAAAAGGACAGCCAATTTCACACTTTACATGTGCTCTGTCAGGCTCATTACATACAAAATGCACACCCCTCCTTTCCTCCAAACCATAGTTCCTCACTTGCTCCCTAAACTCCTCCATGCTTACAAAAGCCATCCCAACTTCCCACTGAAACTTACCAGACCTGCTTGAAATACCCACAACTCTCTTTTTTTCTTCTGCAACAAATTAGGAGGAGGCCCTATGTATCCAACATTTGTATTTTCATCCTCACTTGAGGAACCAATGGACCTCAAGTCATCAGAATCATAATCTTCCTCATTAAAAGCTGTAGGTGTGGCCATTGCAGCTCTCATTTCATCCCTAAATTTCCTAGATTTATTTTGATTTTCTCTTAATTCTTCATCATTGTCAACTACAAAAGAATTCCCACTGTCACTGCCCTCACTCTCAGAACCATTGTACTCAAAATCTCCATCCTCACGGTCATCATTCTCCTCCATATCCTCACTGTGCTCTTCCTCAACTAAAGGTTTCTTACCCTTATCTTTAACAGTCAGGTCATCCGTGAATGAGTGATCAATGTAAAGTTCAATTTTACCATAAGGCTTGCAAATATTAACACACTCACTAACAGTATCATCATCATATAACAACCTTGTTAGGTCCTGGAACGATTGTAGAAGGGGGGGTTGAATACAATCGTCACTTAAAAATAATCGCGGCGGAATAATCTGATTGAATATAAATTTGTTAATCAGATTTTAATTAATTAATATAACAATGTGTAAGTCGTTATATAATTAATATGGTTCGATTTAATGTCCACTAGTTCGTAGAATAAATTTAACAGAAAGTATTCTATTTTAGAGGAACAAAACAACCGAATGATCAAAGCACAGTAAAATGTGGATTTAACGAATAGCAAGTTTAGCACAACTTGAAAGCTTTACAATACTTTGAACAAGAACAAATGAATGAGGGAGAGCCATATTTATAGGCAAAACCCTTGAACTAGTAAGACAATGGTGGCAAAGACAATCCCTAGCTTGCTAAGACAATTTGGCACTTTGTCTTGCTATTTTAGACCTTGTAAGACAATAAAATTAATTGTCTACAACTAGTAAGACAATGAAATCCGTGGGCAAGACAATCTGAGGGAAGGTAAGACAATCTGAAAGTAAGGTAAGACAATCAGAGTCATTGTCTTGCTATGTTCCAATTGGCAAGACAATTGAGGGAAGGTAAGACAATCTCAAGGATTGTCTTTCTTTGTGTTGGAAGGGGAAGGAAGAGGTAAGACAATCATAGTTATTCTCTTACCTTGTTGATTATAACAAGACAAAGCCTTGGATTGTCTTTCCTTTTGATTAAACATTTAGACAATCATTTAGATTGTCTTTCCTTGTAGTTTATCAAGTAGACAATCAAATAGATTGTCTTTCCTTGTGTTTTACAAGTAGACAATCCAATTTCCCTTTAATTAATTAACCAATTAATATTCACTTCATTTTTTTAAATGCATAAATTCATAAATTAAATTAATTCGAGATAGAATTAATTTAATAAATAAATTACACATCCAATATAATTATTTTGAGAAGTGAAATAATTAATTAGATAATCAATTATCCTTTTCCTTCTTTAGCAGAGTCTTCAGTCTTCTTTAAACAATTATGATCTTCGACTTGATTGAACGACCACCTTCTCTTTACTCAGAATATTTAACCGGATGAGCTGATACACAAATGTACTGTATGGTTCATCTGTAACTAGCTGAATTAAATATTCCTTGTCAATTAAACAATTAGGCGGTGGCTTGTTCGTCGATTCTTCGTCTTCTCAGTTCTTCTTCATTTGTTGACACAATATGGAATCTTCTGAATAAATAAAGTATTTAAACTTCATACCTTCTGATCTTCTGGACGTGCTACAAAAGATTATTTGTACACTGAGGCTTGATCATATTAATGAACTTCTTCCAGTGGTTTGCAGTAGCATCCTGAAATTCTTATGATATAAAATCTTCAATAAATCATTTGACGTTCTTCGTACGGATTCCGGATAATAGTATTTGCTATCTACTTGCTTTCTTATCAGAGTTGAGTTGATTCCTCTTAAATACAAATAGGCTTAACATATGCCTTTCAATCTCCCCATATTTGTTTGTTAACATAACATGCAAATTATCGAGAGGATAACTCAACTAACTGATAAGACAAAGGATTAAACATGGAAAGTCAAATAGCAAAAGTTTCTAGTATTCATTAAACATTTACCAGATTCAAACATAATAAGTAGATTACAAAAGGGGTGTTCATTTAGAACATATATTACAATACCCTATATAAATCTACAGATCAACTTCTCCTTCTTCAGTATCAGAACTGTGAAGAATAGGAGTTGAAGGTTCTTCCCTGGATGGCTTTTCTGCAGTAGTGGCTTCACCATGTTTCTTCCTTTCGTTAGCCAGAGCCAGTTGATGCATAACTTCCAGATCCACCGGGTCCTCCTTAAAGTCAGCAGGCTGAGTCTTCGTGACTTGCTTCATCTTCCTTGTGTATTTAGAAATACCATTCCGAAGACAATAGTCAAAGATAACACTATCAGCATCAGCCTTCTCTTTAGAAGCGAATCCATTGGTTCGTAGGAGAGTAGATGCACGAATCAGTTGGTTCACAGGATATTTGGGGAAGGCTTCATCATTTAGATACACAGTGCATATGATGTCGTCATTGATGAACTTCAAACAATAAGGTTTCTTGACAATCTGAGGACTATTGAATTCAGCATGTTCCATCAGCTTGTCTCGAAGGAGTTCATTCAAATTAGAGCTTCTCTTGACTTTGTTACGAAGCACCCAGAGCTCAGACACAGTAAATGACTTTAGGAATTCAACTGAGAGTCTGAATGTTCCGTTCCTCCTGGTATAAATGATAAGCTCCCATTCATCTAGCAAGTTCCTGACAGCAACTGTAATGTACCACAGTTCAAGAGATAGGGCATGCATAAATAAATTCTCATCAGGGTTTACCTCCCTTAGATCATAGATTAAAGACATGAACTTCTTGTCGTCGAAGGGTTCCCTTTGAGGTCCATTGATGATTCTCCGTGCAATGTCCCAACTCTTACCAAATTTATACTTTATATCAAGATTCTTCTGCACACAGGCAGCATCATAGATTTTTTGTTTTTCCTTCTTGATTTCTTCTTCTGTAATGAGCTTGTCTTCCAGAAGCTTCTGAAAGTCCTTGAGCTTTCTCTTTCTGGCTTCATTCTCCAGCTTAAACTTTCTTACAAGCTCCTCATGTTCTAGGTCCACAGCCTCCTCTTCTGTCTGGAACAGATAAGCTTCGTCAAATACACCATCTTCTTGATTCTGGCAGTAAGTGGCATCAAACACATCATCATCATCCCTTAGGAAAGGCATCATAATTGTCTTCTTGTTGATGCATGGGTTGCTTGCCTTTAGACTTTTCAGTTTCTCTGCCAGGTGCAGAATCAGAAGTATTGGTGTTTGTGTTCCCTTTATTGCTTTGATTGGAGCTGTTCCCTTTGTCTTCTCCTCCCTTGTCTCTATTCTCCCCCTTAGTTGAGGGATCCTCTCTGGAGGATGGATCATCAGACCTGGAGTTCCTGAGAAGATGATCTAGTTTGCTATCGATATCATCAAATTTAGACATATAGAGCTCATGGTTGGATCTCATCTCGACAGCTAAACTCTGAATATCAGCTCTAAGCTCATCCCTGTAAGAACTGGATGGCTCCTCCTCTACTTTCTTCTCTAAGGTGACCAGTTGTGCACCTTTCAATCTTCATTCTCAGCAATCATTTTGGCAAGTTCAGCTTGTAACCTTGCAATCTGTTCCTCAAAAAGAGCTGTGTTAGTGTGTGCACTCACCTCACGTACACTCAAAGCTGTTTCACTAGCCTCACGTGCATGTGTATCGCTCGGTGTTTGCCTTTCATCACTCGATTCACTCATAGCTCCAGCTGTACCTGTATAAACTACCAATGTTCCCTGAGATGGGTGCAAAGGTAGTGGAGGAACAAATTGTCCTCCAGATGCCAGTGACGGCAGATTTACTTGCACATTGCCAAGTAGCTCCTGATCATTAAAGAAAGAGTGATCAGCAAATTTTTCATACATAGTAAATTGGTTTTGAAAAACTGTACTCTCAGAAAGTGTAGTAACCTGTGTATTGGCTTGATTTTGCACTAGCGTGAGTGCTAGAGCAGTGCTTGACTCAGTACAGATTACCGTGGCTAGACGGTCAATTTCAATGGGTTCACTCTGTTGAGAGAATGACTCCAGAGACTGTATTGCCATATCAGTGTCCAAGCCCTTTTGGGAAGGCGGGGATGAGGTTGCAGTTGTCTTCGAGGTTTCAACTCGTTGCTTTTTTTGAGAAGACAGAGCTGCGGGTTGACTCATCAAACTGCTCGAACTCCTCTTCCTGGCAACTTTCTTAACAGGTTTTGAAGTAGTGTTGGTTGAAGTGTTTGGAGAAGAGACAGTTTGTTGAAATGAAACATGAGTGGGGATATGAACCTATGTGTTGTCAGGTTCATTGCTGGCAGGCTGACAAAACAAGTCAAAGTTACAACCATAATCAGATATATCAACACTAAAGTTAGATGAGAAGTCAGAAAGTACCTGAGCTACCTGTAAGTCATCTCTGAAATCCTGATGATCAAGGTCGATAGCTGAATCTGACGGCAGTGGTTATGAAGTGGATTGAATTGGTGTTTGTGGAGAGTATTGTGTTTGAGTGAGGGGTATTATAGGTTCAGATGAAGATGGATGATTTTCAAAGAAGTTGTATTGTTGAGGCTCATCTTCAAATGAATGGAATTGTTGTTGGTGGTGGATAGGTGATTGAGTAGGTGATTGTTGAGGTGATGGTTGAGGTGATTGTTGTGGAGAGTTTTGTTGTTGTTGTTGAAGTAGCTGTTGCAGGGGTTGTATCTGTTGATGTTGGGGTTGTTGTTGTTGCAGAGGTTCAGGTTGAGCCACATTAAACTGAAGAGGTGCCAACGGAGCGTTGAACATCTCTGACATGAATGGAGTGACTACAAGTGGAACTTGAGTGTGCTTTTTAGATTTAGCGAGCTTATTCACCCAACTTAGTACTGGCCTTCTTGACGAAAGCTCGTTCACTGTTGAAGTAGAAGTTTTTATTAGCTTCCGTAATCTTGTCATTCAGAAGCAGCATAAGAAACCGAGGGTAGAAGCATTCAACTTTATCATTGTTCTCCACTGATCGACTCATCAGTGGTCCCATCTTCCTCAGAATCTCCTTCAGGATGATCTTGCCAAAATCAACTGGACGATTATAAGCAATGCAAAGTCCAAAAACCTGAAGGATGTTGGAGATGTTGTGGAAGTTTCTGTGATCTGTAGGAGAGAACACCTTAGCCAAGGTGTCAAAGAATATCTCCCACTCAGGCTTCAAATGACCCTTAGACATCTTGGGCAGATTGATATCTCCTTGGTACTGTATGGTCTGAAAGAACTGTACCAACTCTGTTTCTTCGGGAACTTCAGCAAAGTTGCCCCTAGGAAAACCCAAAACACGATTAACATCATCAGATGTAATCAAAATACTCTTTTGGCCGTTCACATCACCAAGCCTTATATCTCCGATCATCCTGTACTCTTCTAGCAGTGTAGAATACAGCGCGGTTGAGTAGAAGTCGTAGAGTGGCTATATCTGTAAATCTGCAGATGCGGTGAGGGCAGTACTGGATATACATTGTTCATTCAGAAATCTCACCCAGTGCTTGAACCAGCTCGGGCAAACCTCAGGATCCAGATAGGCATTGTAATTGGTCTCTTGGATTACAAATTTTCCAACCATTTTTATAATTAAGAAATGAATTAAGCGAGAACTTATCAAATAAAACGATACTTCTCAAATTTCTCGCAAATTTCACTTAATAATTAATTAACAATTAATTAATTAATTAATAATTCGAAATATTGATTTAATCTCGAATTAAAATTTAATTAATTTAAGGTGTGAATTTTTATTTTTTTTTTTGCTAAATAGATATGTATTAGAAAAAGATTACAATATACAAACTATCCAGCCATCTATGGCTCTAAAATAAATCTAAGACAACAGATTCAAATTAGAGAGCCGAGCAAAGCAAAAGAGAGGGCAGAACAAGCCCCAGAACAAATAAAACGCAACAACTAGTCAAAATGAGAGATACAAGTTCGTAACACATAATTACTACGAGCAGCAGCAATAAACCAAGACTCTCCAAAAATACGAGCCTGCAAGTCAGTGATAATGCCATGAAGGAGCTTTCGTGGACCAAAAGAGCCTCTGTTGTGTCTTCTAGCATTCCTCTCGCGCCAAAGGTGATAAGAAAGAACCTGAGCAGCAATAAGAGCAATGGTGCGCCTGGAAGGGTCAGGGCAGGTCATGAGGTGCTCAAGAAGATCCGTCCATCGCCAATGGGGTAAAATCTGAGTCCTGTAGATGGGGGCAAAAAGCATATCCATAATATAGCAAGTATAAGGGCAGTGTACAAAGAGATGTGAGTGAGATTCCACTCCACTAATACAAAGATAGCATTGCAAAGTGGTCGTAAGGTCCCAGTGGTCAAGTCTGTCCAGGGTACCAAGACGCTCCTTACAGACAAGCCAAGAATGAAGTCGGTAGCGAGGGACCCCCTGTTTGAACCAAACAGCAGAATACCAAGGAACCCCACCACCACGGAACCCCACCACCACGTAATCGAATTGAGTCCCAAATAAGACGCACAGTAACATTATGTCCAGAGACAGAATCCCAAAAAAGAACATCAGAGCTGGTAAACACAGTGGGGTAGGCAAAGGTCGCCAACCAATTACCAAATCGAATCCCACTTCGACGTTGGCTAGAGACAGGTTCCGGGATCACCCAGTGACCATGAGAGATCCAATCAGAGACCAAGGCTTGGGGAGAGGAGCCCAGGTGAGAAATAATTGGATCCGTAGAGCATGTGGCAATAGTAGTCGAGTTATACCAGGGGTCAAGCCAGAGTAGGGTTGAGGCTCCGTTTCTAATTCTGAATCTGATGTGAGCTTTAGCAGAGTCACGTAATGATAAAAGCTTACGCCAAATCCAGGAACAGTTAGTTGGGATTGGGAGCAACCAGAAGGAATTCTGTTTGACCACAGAGTGAATAATCCAGTTAACCCAAAGAGAAGAACAATCTTTATTCACAATTTTCCAAAGATGGGAGAGGATCTGTGCTTCATTCCATGTAGCCGGGTTGGGGATACCAAGCCCACCCTCTTCTTTAGGCAAACAGAGATCCACCCAGGCAACTTTGGCTCCACCAACAGCCAAAGAACCTTTCCATAAGAACCGGGTGAGTATGGACTGAATGGTGTGATGGACACCCTTGGGGAGAATGAAGTGTCGTGTCCAAAATGAAATCATGGCAAGAAGGACAGACTTTATAAGCTGAACCCTTCCAGCAATGAAGAGCAAAATATTCGTCCAGTCATCAATGCGAGCAGTTAATTTTTCAATTAAGGGCATGCAGTCGTTAACACATAGTTGCTTTGTGATAAGGGGCACACCAAGGAAGCGCACAGGTAAAGTGCCATGAGGAATAGCATAGGTATGATCAAACCAAGAGGTCAACAGAGCATCACAATTATTTTGAAAGCAAGTACTCTTCAAAAGATTGGCAGTAAGGCCACTAACCCGAGAAAATTTAGCAAGAGAATCCATGATATGCCCAATGGACACCCTGTCACCCCTCGAGAAAATGAGGACGTCATCATCAAAGAACAAATGTGTGAGCTTGAGTTCTTTGCACTTCCAATGATACTGAAACCCATTTGGAACCTGATTGAGAATAGCATAAAACACATTCATTGCTAGGGTGAAGAGATAAGGTGAGATGGGGTCACCCTGTCTAAGCCCTTTGGCACCCTTGAAGAACCCCACACTGGCCCTATTGAGCTTGACAGAGAAGCAAGTGGTGCAAACACATCCCTTTATCCAAGTAATGAATCTGGATGGGAAGTTCATATAATGAAGGCAATCCAGCAAAAAATCCCAATTAATTGAGTCAAAAGCCTTGTTGAGGTCGAGTTTTAAAGCACATTTGGGGAGTCCAGTTTCTCGACCATACCCCCTAAAAAGCTCCTGGGCAAGAAGGATGTTGTCACTAATCTGGCGACCAGGGACGAAAGCAGATTGTGCCTTATCAATTATTCCAGGCATAACACACTTATGTCTACAAGCAATAATCTTCGAGATGCACTTATAGATAGTAGAACATAAGGCAATAGGACGAAAGTCTTTCATACAGGTGGGCGACCGAGTTTTAGGAACCAGAGCAATAAGCGTAGAATTCACCCCAAGGTGCATGGGGTCACCCTCAAAAAAACTGCGAACCGCTTTGCAAAAGTCGCGACCAAGAATGGACCAAGTCGCAAGGAAGAATTCACGATTAAACCCATCAGGACCCGGTGCCTTGCCAGGTTTGAGCGACTTAAGAGTCTGGAGGATCAAGTCATCCGTAACAGGAGCAACAAGTGCCTCATGAGAATCCAAGGGGAGAAGAGGGCAAGATAAGTTCTCCCAATCCAAAGCAACTCTTTCCCCAGCAGAGCCAAGATGACCTTGGAAATGATTAACAGCCACATTAGCAACAGCATCATGACCATGGACAAGGTCACCATTATGGTTGAGAATTGAAAGAATCTTGTTGGTATTCCAGTTGGTACGAGTTTGGCCAAAGAAGAACTTGGTATTCGAGTCTCCCAATTTCAACCATTTACATCTAGACTTTTGTTTGTAGAGCTCCTCCTCATGATCAAGAGTAGTGTTGAGAGCAGAGATGGCAGAGTCCTCAGCATGCAACAGAGACGTATTTCCCCTATCAAGGGCCACAGAATTTTGAATGGAGGCAAGTTGTGTGCGACACTGCTGGACAACAGAACGAACATCCCCATGCTCTCTATTTAAAGTCACCAGATTAGCTCGAACAAGTTTAAGTTTCCTCCAAAAAACTGCAAGAGGATCCCCAAAGAGCTGAGTGTCCCATGCCCTGGCCACGCAATCAAGAAAACCATCAAAGCTAATCATATAGTTAAAAAACTGGAAAGTCTTGTGAACCCTGCGCACAGAGTCACAAACAGTGATGAATAGAGCATGATGGTCCATAATGCCTCTGTTGTGCACCACCACTTGACTCGAGGCGTAGCTCAGAAGCCAAGAGTCATTAACAAGGACCAACCAATCTTTTCAACACCAGGTCATTCTCTCTTCTGTTTGTCCAAGTAAAAGTATCCCCAATAGTTCGAAGACAAGTGAGACCAGCATCAGCCACACAGTCTTTGAAAGCTTGCATCTCAGGTGTCCAGTGCTCACGACCCCCCAGAATTTCAGAAATGCTCAAAACAGTATTGAAATCCCCAGCCAGGCACCAGGGTTCACCCACAGAATAAGAGGAAATAAAATTCCACAGAGGTACACGATCACAACCATCATTAAAAACATAAATAAACGAAATGACAAAGCTAGAATTGTTCTCTTTAAATAAAGCACGGCAAGTAACATGTTGAGGACTGGAGTTTAGAACAGAAACAGTCCAAATAGCAACATCCCAACCAATAATAATACGACCATTATAATGATCAGCATGATTAGAAACCCAAGACCAGTTTTGTTTAATTCTATTTACAACCTTGGACATATTTTGAATTTTAACTTTTGTTTCCATAAAACCAACAAAGCTAAGATGATTAGAATCAACAAAATGAAGGGCCTCTTTTTGATGAGACCGCTTATTAAGACCCCTTACATTCCAAGTGGCACAATTCATTAAGAAAGGTTTGAGTTAGTCACCTTACCCCGTGACCGTAGGCTTCTTTTGTTTTCAATCTGAGTGAAACCTTCTTCATCAACATTCTTTCCCCTCTTACTTGGAGAGGCCAAAGGTGGAGACACTTGAGGAGATTCGGTAAAAAAGGGTCCATTTTGACCCTTACCTTTGCTCTTCTTTCTTTTGTTCTTAGAGGATTCAGAAACAGTGGCTTGAGGACAGATGGGAGGTGTGTTGGAAGCTGGCAAAGCACAAACAACCTCAATAAACCCCTGATCAACTTCCATCTCAACTGGAGCATCACTAGAGCTACCTAAGGGCGCAGCAGGCGCATCTTGGAGCTCAACATCGCTAGAGCGCACCACAGGCGCATCAGGCGCATCAACCAGGCACTCAGGCACAGCCACAGACGCATTAGCAGGGCATTCCACGGGCACTTCAGGGACACTATGGGGCATAGCATTCCCTTCATTGGGATTAACAGAGAAAGGCTCAGAATCAGTTCCAACAACTTCAGTTTCAGCTAGGGACCCAATTTCTCCGTCTTCCAGAACAGAAAATTTGTTAGAGGTGCCAACAACATCAGGGTTGGGGGTGGTTGGGTTGGTGACAGGTTTAACAGGGGTGGGGTTCACAGCAGGATCCTTCTCCACAGGACAACCCATAAACTCAGCTTTTTCTTTCCCTTTCTTCACTGGAGCCTTATCTTTAGTGGGGGGCTTCACATAGGAGGGGTTCTTTTCATATCTTGAGTCAAAATGCCCAAAAGCTTTATAGTAGGAACAAGACTGTGGGAAATCCAACAAAGTCCAAATCAGTCCAAATATCTCCACAAATTCCACAAAATTCGAAACCCAATTAGGCTTAAGAACCCTAATTTTCGAAATCTACACAAATCAAATTCAAGGGTTTCGATTCACTTCCTCCTTTCGAAATACAACCAGTCGAAAGCAACACACAAGCAGATGAATCGCAAGTCCGCTAATCCACAAATACAGTTCGAACTCCATGAAATCGATTCAAGAAAATCCGGCGAAAATCCGGCAGCACTTCGGTAGAAATCAACCAAATGATCCACACCAGCAAGTTATACGTTACTTGAAAACGAAGAACAACAAGTTTTTATGGATTAAAACTTGAAAAACTCGAAAATATGTGTGTATATGTGCGTGTAGAGTGAAGAAGATGAATAATAAGGGGAGTAAGACAATTTATATGATTGTCTTAAGGGTTTTCAAGTCGGTAAGACAATCTGATGGATTGTCTTATGAGTTCAAAACTCGGTAAGACAATCCGTTAGATTGTCTTGCCGACCCAAGAAAGAGTGTGCGAGAAGATTGGCTTACACAGTTCGGTAAGACAATAGAGTAAATTGTCTTGCCGCAAAGAATAACAGGAAAAAAAAGGAAAATCGGTAAGACAATTTCTAAAATTGTCTTGCCGCATTTAGAAGAAAAATAAAAATAGGAAAACCTGTTGAAAAAGCTCGGTAAGACAATTGGAAACATTGTCTTGCCGAGTTTTTCAACCGAAAAACAACGAAAAAATACTTTAAAAATATGATTTTTGATTTATTTTTGAAATAAAATATTTTGCACATTAAATCAAAAATCTAATATAAAAACAATATTAAATATTACACATATATTTTATAAAATTCAACTTTAATTAAATATAATTACTTATGAACTTAACTCTAATTCATAAAAATGAATTAACTTAAATTCTAATATTTATGCTTAATTAATTTTGAAAAATACAAAATAAATACAAATAATTATCTAAATGCTTAAAGAATAATACATGGGAGTATGCAGGCATTTAGGCCTCATTTGTTTTGCGCTTAACCGAGCTGAACGAGGTTAATATGAGCGATTCATATGATTAAGATTATTTGGTGGACACACTTTACTCTTCTAAATCATTCATAGCCATCTGAGTCGATCATTTCAAAATTCCTAAAAGAATCGTTCAGATGCTACATCCTAATTCCTGCACATGTGCTGTTAATGCCACCGTAAAGCATTGTCTGTCAAAATGTCCATCTTTTATAAAAAAATGTACATTTTTTGTTTATTTGTTACATATTATATGTAACAATTTTAACACAGATTTTTTTTATTGTAATGAATTTATCTAAAAGTAATATAATAATAATTTTAACTATATAAATCTTTTGAATATTAATATATATAATATTTTTCCATATATCTTTAAATTATTTTTGATATTACGAAACATCAAGTGATATATTTTCTTTACATATTTGTATAAATTTGTTTTCTTAAAATAAATTATCATATATTTAATATATTATTCAGATGTTTTGAATTTAATTCGTCAAACAATATTATTGGTTCAGAATTCAGATAGCTTATTCATTGAGATCATTCAGATATATTAATCATTCAATTCAGATTTGCCAAATGACCCCTTAGAAAATTACAGATAAACATATAGACATGCATAATTACACAGATAATTATCAAATAATATACAGACAATCATATAAAATCTAATAAAATACCTATAATTACAAAGAAAATTCACAAAATTATATAAAAACATATAAAGTATATTAAATATATATACAAAGGGAATCATGTCATATTTAACATCCCTAGCTCACAAACCAACTTAGAGAAAGTGGATTCATCAAGTGGTTTAGTGAAGATGTCAGCGATTTGATCAGCCGTGGGTACAAAATGTAACACCACTGTACCATTTATGACATGTTCTCGAATAAAATGATACCTGATATCTATGTGCTTGGTTCTGGAGTGTTGCACAGGATTGTTGGAAATGGCTATGGCACTGGTATTGTCACAAAATATTGGAATTTTGTCGACAGAAATGCCATAATCATTTAATTGGTTTCTGATCCAGAGTATCTGAGCACAGCAACTACCAGCAGCTATGTACTCAGCTTCAGCAGTAGAAGTGGACACTGAGTGTTGCTTCTTGCTGTACCAAGAAACCAACCGACGTCCTAGAAATTGACAGCTTCCAGACGTACTTTTTCTATCAATCCTGCAACCTGCATAATCAGAATTTGTATAGCCGGTTAAGTCAAAACCAGTATTCTTAGGGTACCAAATACCTAAACCAGGTGTACCCTTAAGATATCTAAAGATTCTTTTGACGGCTATAAGATGTGATTCTTTGGGATCATCCTGAAACCTAGCACACAAACATGTTGCAAACATTATATCTGGTCTACTAGCAGTGAGATAGAGTAATGAGCCAATCATATCTCGATAGCTTGAGATATCAACTTTCTTACCAGATTTATCCTGGTCAAGCTTAGTGGCAGTGGCCATGGGTGTCTTTGCTAGTGAACAGTCTTCTAGATTGTACTTTCTTAGAAGATCTCTGACATACTTTGATTGGCAAGTAAAGATTCCATCTACCTTTTGGCTTACTTGAAGACCAAGAAAGTAGGATAGCTCACCCATCATACTCATTTCATAATTACTCTGCATTAACTTAGCAAATCTCTTGCACAAGTTATCGTTAGTAGAACCAAATATAATATCATCAACATATATTTGAACAAATATCATATCATTATCATGCAATTTATAAAAGAGAGTTTTGTCTATGACACCTCTGGTGAAATTGTTTTCAATTAAAAAGTCAGAGAGAGAGTGTCATACCAAGTCCTTGGTGACTGCTTGAGCCCATAGACAGCTTTGAATCGGAAGTAAACAAAATCAGCAAATTCTGGATTTTCAAAGCCAGGGGTTGTTCCAGATATACTTCTTCTTCCAGCTTTCCATTCAGAAATGCACTTTTCACATCCATCTGATAAACTTTGAAGTTGGAGTGTGCAGCAAATGCAAGGAATATTCTGATGGCTTCAAGACGAGCAACTGGAGCATAGGTTTCATCGTAATCAATTCCTTCTTCCTGAGAATAACCTTTTGCAACCAGTCTGGCTTTGTTTCTCACAACAATGCCATCACCATCTAACCTCTTACGGAAGACCCATCTAGCTCCAATTGTAGACTTTCCTTTTGGCCTTGGAACCAGGGCCCAGACTTCTTATCTCTCAAATTGATTGAGTTCTTCTTGCATGGCAAGAACCCAATCAGGATCAGCAAGTGCTTCATCTATTTTCTTTGGTTCTAATTGTGATAGAAAACCAGAGAATAGACATTCATTTGTCGTAGCACTTCTAGTCTTGACACCAGCATCGGATCACCAATAATTAAATCAAAGGGATGATCTCTGCTCCAAATCCTTTCCCTTGGAAGTTGTGTCCTTGATGATTCAGCAGTATTATCATTAAGCTGAAGTGTGTGACTAGTTGATCCACCAGCTCCTCCTGAGTGGCTGCCAGGTTGACTTGTTGATCCACCACTAGTATCAGTAGAATCTCCAGCATTATTGCCATGTCCTCCACCATTGCCTGGATCATTATCATCATTGTTGTCATCACCTGTTGCAGCCTCAGGTGGTACATCATCATCTGAATCAGAATCTGGATATTTGTCAAACTTCAGAGATTCAGACGGATTGGCAGATTGTAAACTTGGTAGTTTAGTGTCATCAAATGTTACATTGACTTTTACTGACAGAGTATCAATTACAAAAACTCTATAAGCACTAGTTGTATAACCAACAAAAATTGCTTCAGATGCCTTTGGCTCAAACTTGTTCAAGTTCCCTTCACCATCCTTGAGAACAAAACACTTGGCTCCAAAGACATGAAGATGTTTGACATATGGTTTCTTGTCTTTATACAGATGAAATGGAGTTTTCATATGATCCTTGTTGATCAAAGTTCTATTCTGGGTATAGCAGGCAGTACTCACAGCTTCAGCCCAAAAGTACAAAGGAAGCTTTGCTTCAGCAATCATAGTCCTTGCAGCCTCAATCAGTGTACGATTCTTTCTTTCGACGACTCTATTTTGTTGTGGAGTCCTTGGTGCTGAATAATGCCTTCTAATTCCCTTTTCAGAGTAAAAGTTGATTAGAGTTTGATTCTTGAATTCCGTGCCATTATCTGACCTTACTACTTTCACTGGCACACCATTATCCAATTTATTTAACTTTATATGATCAATCACTGTCATCGGGGTTTCATCCTTAGAAGCCAGGAATTAAACCCAAGTAAATTTCGAGAAGTCATCCGCAATAACCAAGGCATATCTTCATCCATCAATTGATGCAACATTCACGGGGCCAAACAAATCCATATGCAGTAAGTGAAGTGGATTTGTAATGGTATTGATGGTCTTGCCTTTGTGAGATGTTCTCTTCGCTTTTCCTTTCTGACAAGCTTCACACAGATCATCAGTTGTCAAACCTCTCACTAGATCTCTCTTGACTAGAGAGTTCATGGTTTTGAAGTTAAGATGTGAGAGCTTCTTATGCCATAACCAACTATCTTCAGCAGATGCTTTGGCGTAGAAACAGTGAACTTCATTTCCCGGTCCTGAAGACAAATCAGCTATGAATATGTTGCCTTTCCTTATGCCACATAGTGAAGGACGCTTATCCTTGATATGTTTAATGATACATATCTCTTTTTCAAAATGAACATAATATCCCTTGTCACAAAACTGACTGACACTCAGGAGATTATGTTGAAGTCCTTCAACTATAGCAATATCTTCGATGATGATCCTTCCAATTTTGTACTTGCCATATCCCACAGTACGACCTTTGCTATTATCAGCAAAACTGACTGTTGGGCCACCTCCTTCTCTTATGTCTTCCAGCTGGGATCTATTGCCAGTCATGTGCATTGACGCTCCACTGTCAAGCACCCAAGTAACTCGAACAACTCCACTGGCACCCTGCAAAAGACAACTTGATTAAACATTCTTTGGAACCCACACCTGATTGGGTCCAGCAGACTTAAAGAATTGATTTCTATCAGGTAATACAACAGAGCCTCTTGGACTGATATTTGGCTCACTCTTGACTGAACTTACTTCCTTAACAACAGCCTTGTAAACCTTGGTTTTAGGCTTTGGAACATAAGTCTCCTTCCTAACACGAGGAGGACTAGCAGTCTTTGATCTAGCATGCTTATTGTTTGTGTGTTGTCTAGGTGATGTGTTTTCATTTTTAGCATGCAAATTTCTAAAATAAGCAGACATCATATTGAAAGCACAAGTCATGCAATTATCAACACCACAAGATTTATGACATGCATCAAAAACAGGAGCAACAGGCATATCAGTCATAGTAGTAGGAACATCAATAGATTCTACTCTAACCTTGTTAACAGATTTAAAGTTCTCAGTAGAATGACATCTATTGTCTCTGTTCTTACTATTCACAAAGTTATTAGGCTTGTTGAATTTAGTTCTCTTAGAGTTGACACCTAAACCAGCTTTAGGCAACCTAACATTGCCTTTCACTTTGATTGGTTTCAGTGATGTCAGGATCTCATCTCTCTTCTCATTACTCTCTTTCATTTTAAGGTCTTCCTGTTTGAGTTCATATCTGATGACAACAGGAGTTTTTAACAAAGGTTAAGCTTCAGAGGATTTAAACAATGGTTGAGGGGAATCTTTCAGAACAAAAGGAATTCCTCTCTCCTCAGCACTCTTCTTAAAGGGAGTAATGTTACTAGCCTTACCTACAGATTTGTTATAGTCAAAACCTATTCCAACAGTTCTCTTGATCTCTTGTTTATCATTAAGTTCTTTGACTATAATGGAGGCATCCTTAAAGGCTTTACACTTAAGTTTCTCTTCGTCTAGCTGAAGTCTTAAAGTAATCTCACCTTTCTCTAGAACTCTGACTTTAGCACATTGTAATCCTAAATCCATAGTCAGTTGTTCAATTTTAGGTTTTAATACTTTCATCTCATTCATCTTATAAGCATGAATATCTAATACTAAAGTATCAATCTTAAGATTGGCAGCTTTCAACTTTTTAATAGCATCATCTCTTTCAAGTCCTAATTGCATAAAAAGTTTAGGGCATGTAGGATCTACCTGAAAGCTTCCAGCAGGAGGAGGTGAAGATGATCCGGCATTAGCCATAAGAGCAACATTCCCAATCTGCTTTTCTTCATCACTATCTGTATCATCCCAGCTTTTCCCTTCTGCCAGATAAGACTTGCTCTTAAAACTTTGACTTCCAGAAGTACCCTGATGCTTTCTCACTAGTGCATCATACTTCTGCTTCAGCTCGTCGTACGAATCCTTTCTCTTTCCTTGAACCTTGGGTTGTTTGCATTCAGTTGCAAAGTGTCCCGGTTCACCACAGTTGAAACATTTAAACTTGCTTCTGTCCACCATCCTTGTCTTGTATCCTCCTTTGCTTGTAGAAGATGAGTAACCTCCTTTTTGAAACCTGTTAGCAGTAGGTTTGTACTTGTAAGAGGGGTTCTTCTTGAATCTCATGTTTCCAAATTTCTTGGCAAACAGTGATAGAGATTGATTTTCTAACTGTTCTAGCTCTTCCATTGTATAGAACTCTTCATCACCACTGGAAGAAGCAGTCTAACCCATCTCAGGTACAACAAATTCCTGAATGGCCTTAGAAGAAACAACAACATCCTTCGTGTAGGTGATTCAACAACTAGAGCTCTTGAATGGCTCAGTGTTTTACCCCAGCCATATCTCTGCTTACTTTAAACTTTCTCGAGTTCATAAGTTTTCAAAACTCCATAGAGTTTCTCTAGAGAAATCTCACTCAGATCTCTACTTTCCGTGATAGTAGTGATTCTGTGTTCCAGATGTTCGGGAAGGGTTAAGAGAAACTTCATGTTGACCTCTTTCTTGTCATAGTATTTCCCATTTAGATTTAGATTATTTATCAAATTATTAAGTCTGATAAATACTTCTGAAATCCCTTCTCCAGGATTGGAACCAAGCTGTTCATACTGAGCCATCAGTATCTCTTTCTTATTTTCCTTAACTTCTTCTGAGCCTTCGTTTATAATCTCTAGTGTATCCCAGATTTGCTTTGCGTTCGTACAATTTACAACAGCATCGTACATGACCGGATCTAGAGATTCAACCAAAATCAGTTGAAGAGTTTCATTTAAGTTCATCTGTTCAATCTCTTCATCTGTATACTCAGAAGGTTCTTTCGGAAATGTCTGATGAGGTATTAACACACCATCTTCTTCGTGTGCTAATATGACGTTCATCGGGGTAGTAACACCTTTGTTTAAAATCCCGATATATTTTCTGTTGGCGGTGCGAAGGAACAACAACATATGCCTCTTCCATAGGCCAAAGTGTTCTTTGCTGAACGGTGAGATTTTAATGCTACTAATCTTTTGTGTACTCATGTTTAAGGATTTAAAGTGAATAGTGTTTGGATGAGAAATGGATTTTTGAAAGAAAAATATTTTAAACCAAAATTAATTTTTTTTTAAAAAAAATTAATTCGAATTAAAAATATTTGAATTTGAAGTGAATAGTGTTTGGAAGAGATTTGGATTTTTGAAAGAAAAATATTTTAAATCAAAATTAATTTTTTTTTAAAAAAAAAATAATTCGAATTAAAAAATATTTGGATTTGAGGTGAATAGTGTTTGGATGAGATTTGGATTTTTGAAAGAAAAATATTTTTAATCAAAATTAATTTTTGGAATAAAATTAATTCGAATAAAAAATATTTGGACGTTACAGAGTGTGTATAGGATCTGATACGGTAAAATTGTAGAAGGGGGGGTTGAATACAATCGTCACTTAAAAATAATCGCGGCGGAATAATCTAATTGAATATAAATTTGTTAATCAGATTTTAATTAATTAATATAACAATGTGTAAGTCGTTATATAATTAATATGGTTCGATTTAATGTCCACTAGTTCGTAGAATAAATTTAACAGAAAGTATTCTATTTTAGCGGAACAAAACAACCGAATGATCAAAGCACAGTAAACTGTGGATTTAACGAATAGCAAGTTTAGCACAACTTGAAAGCTTTACAATACTTTGAACAAGAACAAATGAATGAGGGAGAGCCATATTTATAGGCAAAACCCTTGAACTAGTAAGACAATTGTGGCAAAGACAATCCCTAGCTTGCTAAGACAATTTGGCACTTTGTCTTGCTATTTTAGACCTTGTAAGACAATAAAATTAATTTTCTACAACTAGTAAGACAATGAAATCCGTGGGCAAGACAATCTGAGGGAAGGTAAGACAATCTGAAAGTAAGGCAAGACAATCAGAGTCATTGTCTTGCTATGTTCCAATTGGCAAGACAATTGAGGGAAGGTAAGACAATCTCAAGGATTGTCTTTCCTTGTGTTGGAAGGGGAAGGAAGAGGTAAGACAATCATAGTTATTGTCTTACCTTGTTGATTATAAGAGCAAGTCCAATAGGTGTGCTAAATCAAGTCTTAAATCCAAAAATAGGGAATATGGGATAAAATTGCACTCCAACACTATGCTAGTGATGTGCTAAATCACTAGCACAAGCCTCCCCTTCCCTATTTTTAGAATATGCTAGCCACTTCTAAACTATTTTTATCATTAAAATATTCATTTCCCTCTCTCCTCCACATCATTTCCCTCTCTCTCTCTTTTTCCTCTTTCCCTCTTTTTTAATATTATTATAATAATAGGGAATGGATATGGGGAGTACTATTGGAGCTCATGTGCTAAATCACTAAGACATATTATTTTATAATATTTTTAGGGAACCTCTTAGCATAGTGTTGGACTTGCTCTAACAAGACAAAGCCTTGGATTGTCTTTCTTTTTTATTAAACATTTAGACAATCATTTAGATTGTCTTTCCTTGTAGTTTATCAAGTAGACAATCAAATAGATTGTCTTTCCTTGTGTTTTACAAGTAGACAATCTAATTTCCCTTTAATTAATTAACCAATTAACATTCACTTAATTATTTTAAATGCATAAATTCATAAATTAAATTAATTCGAGATAGAATTAATTTAATAAATAAATTACACATCCAATATAATTATTTTGAGAAGTGAAATAATTAATTAGATAATCAATTATCCTTTTCCTTCTTTAGCAGAGTCTTCAGTCTTCTTTAAACAATTATGATCTTCGACTTGATTGAACGACCACCTTCTCTTGACTTAGAATATTTAACCGGATGAGCTGATACACAAATGTACTGTCTGGTTCATCTGTAACTAGCTGAATTAAATATTCCTTGTCAATTAAACAATTAGGCGGTGGCTTGTTCGTCGATTCTTCGTCTTCTCAGTTCTTCTTAATTTGTTGAGACAATATGGAATCTTCTGAATAAATAAAGTATTTAAACTTTATACCTTCTGATCTTCTGGACGTGCTACAAAAGATTATTTGTACACTGAGGCTTGATCATATTAATGAACTTCTTCCAGTGGTTTGCAGTAGCATCCTGAAATTCTTCTGATATAAAATCTTCAATAAATCATTTGACGTTCTTCGTACGGATTCCGGATAACAGTATTTGCTATCTACTTGCTTTCTTATCAGAGTTGAGTTGATTCCTCTTAAATACAAATAGGCTTAACATATGCCTTTCAAACCTCATCCCATTGCACATAATTTTACCATCATTCTTAAAATGGACTAAACACTCAGCACTGTAACCATATTTGTTTACAAAATCATCTAAATCCCTAAATGACAGCAAATCAACATCAAACTGCTTAATCACATCGATATATCCACCAATATACCTAGGGTTTCTTGCATCAGATGTGAAAGTCTCATGGTGGTGAATCTCTATATCCATAAACATACTGTAACATGCATTCATCATCCCAGTACACATAAACGATTTAAATTCAAAATATATACATACCAATCACAAGAATGAACACAAAACATACATACACAAATCAGTACAATATGCATATAGTGAACAGTAAAATAGGGTTTTAAGAAATGAAAATTACCTTGTTCGATGCTGTGAATACGCTTGCTTTACTGATCGCGTAGGTGCTTCAAATGTATGATTAAACATTGATCCTTCCTTCAGATGATCGATTTCAACGAAGCTGTAGATTATCCCCAATTCTCATTATCTCCCAGAGGGGTTTCACTACTAGAAAAACAGTTAAAATTGACCGCCATTTTCGGTCAATTTTAGTTAACATTGATCGGGTTCGGTCAAATTTAGTTATTTTTGACCGGAATCGGCGGTCAGTCTTAGCGTAGTGGATTTTAGTCATTTTCGGTCAAAAATAGTTAATTTTGACCGGATAAAGTGACCGGTTAATTTTGACCGTTTAAAATTGACCGCCAATTTCGACCGTTTGCGGTCAAATTTAACTATTATTTTCGCACTTCAAATTTTCACGAAAATTCAAATTTCCCGCCTATTTTTAAATACTCAGTCAAATTTATTTTTTTGACCACTTATATCCAGTCATATTAATAAATTTGACCACTTATTTCAGTTAGTCAATTTTATATTTTTGACTAAAAAGTTGTAGTCAAACTTATAAATTTGACTATTGTTGTGCAGTCAAATTTATAAATTTGACTGATGTTAGGTAGTCAAATTTATATATTCGACTGATGTTGGGTAGTCAAAATTATAAATTTGACCGTTTTCGTTCAAATATAATAAGTTTAATTCGACCGAAAACAGCCAAAATTATCAATAATATTACCAAAAAAAAAAACGCCATGACCTAGCTATATATACTACTATCCCACCTGTAAGCAAATCAAAATAATCCAATCCAATCACAACCACCCAAACTAACTATACTGAACTTTGCAATCCAATGTAAACTTAAATTAGATAGACACTGTAAACAAACTTCATCATACACCATTCATAAATGGTACCATTCATAACTGATTAATAAGTTTTACGCTGCAAAATCAATTACTACAGCAGTTAGAAATTCTATCACCAAGGTCAGGCTAACAACTTACAACATTATATGCATACATCTACTTAAGCATTTTAGTCTTAAAAGTCCAAGTGAGTTTCAAAAAGTTAGCCTCAAAAGATGAGTTAGTCCCTCATAAACCTTGTATCAATTACAAGGGGAATTGATCTGCTTCTTCATCTACGTCTTCATCATCATGATTTCCTGAGAAGTCGCGATCCATTGGAGCTTTTAAATATTAGTACCCTGCAATTTTATAAATTATGAAAAAAAATAAGAATGCAGAAAATAAAATAACAGATTTGCATGTGTACAGCACGTAGACAGCACGTAGAAGAATCCAATAAGCAATACGTAACCTCAAATTTTTGTGGTACCAGGCAAATGGATATAGATACATAAATGCTTAAACTGTGCGTACCAAAAGTCATAGATCCATTCAGAATCAGATTGTGATGTTTATCAAAGAATCACATACAAGAAACAACAAGTTTACGCCAAAAAGGATCTAAATTGGAAACTAATCCTTGTAATTTTTTCATGATTTTCAGTTCTTACTTTATAACAGAAGCTTATCAAAGTCTTCGTAAATAGTTGATCATCACTTGTTAACATTTAAATATATTAACTCTTATTTCGTATGGTCTTGCAGTTTCTTTAAACAGACTCAAATGACAGAACATATAACTGGACTCAATACTGAACAAATTCAATGGACTCAGTACTGAACAAATTCAAATGGACTCAGTACTGAACATATAACTCGACTAAGATTGTGATGTTTATGAAAGAATCACATACAAGAACAGCCTTAACAACATCTGCCTCAAGCTTACTATGCTGGCTGCAGCACAAGAGTCTATTTTTTCAGTTTTAAAAAGTTTAGCTCATCTGTTATTTCCATTAATATCACAGAGGACACAAAAATCAAAGGACATAAATGCAATGATCTCCGGAAAACTGGACTCAGTACTGAACAAATTCGAGATTCGTGGCATGGTCCTGCTAAGTCTCTTCTTACAAATAGTACTCATTGCTCTTGGCAACCGCAGAATAACAGCAAAGACCACTAGAGTAGTATTCTAAGAAAGCAAGATCTGGCATTCAAATCACTCAAATATAAATAGAGAAATTACAACAATCTAACAGCACGGTGAAAACAAAGTTTTTAAATTAAAGCAGATTACACAATCTATTTATGTATTGATTTTCTACGACTGAAAAACTATATTCTTGTTTCTAATTTAGTAAAAGGGCTCTCCAAGTGGCGCAACAAACAATCAGCATCTAGTAGACTGGAATAAAAATTGGTAGCAGATGATACTGGAATAAAAAAGAGGGTAAGAGAGACAGAGGGCGAAAAAAATATTACCTCTAAAATGACCTTATCATTCATTTTGAGGGCATCCACAACAAAAGCCGTTGCCAAGCGCATATACTGACTCCACAATTCTTGCTGCATCGGATCATCATGATCTGGAAAGGCCTCATCAGCTAGGCGATGCATCTGCTCATTTAAAAAGCTACGTGGGACCTCGCTCATCTCTAAAGAACGAACCATTCGATGAACCTCTGCTGAAACCCTCACGACGAGATCCACTGAATCATTAGAAAATTGTGGAGTAGAATTCTGTTTGGGTTGGGTGCTGGCAAACTTGGCTACCTCATAGGCTCCAAGAACCTCAGTCACCGAATTTCGAGGGAAGAGGATAGCTTTTCCCTTTTTCGGAGGCCTCACTTGTATTATTAAACTCAATGCCTTCCTTTGCTGATTCATTTTGAGAGTATTCGGTGATGGTGGAGGATCTGCCATCTCCTCATCCTCTGGTTCTGTAGGTTGTGAAGCCAATGTCTTTTCAATATCTTCCTGAAAATATGTAATATTTGAAAAAATAAAAGTTAATCCAGTAAATAACTAAAAGAGCTGCATTTGTGATAGACAAATTAATCTACATATTTCAGATCAGATCCAATAATTTAGACATCTACTTAAATGTAAGATTTTATTTTATAATTAAAAGTGCATTTACTTATAACATAATTTATGCAGCGAAAAAGTAACTCAAGCTATATCAATTTAATAAGCATAGTATTCATATACCTTTAATTTCACAGTTTTTGGATCGTCAAGGCGGTACACATGGGATATGAACTCCAACTCAGAAATTTTCCCATTGTTTTTTTCTTCCAGCTCATGTATGCCAAAGTAGAATATATTTTAATATCCATGAACATGTGAATTGCACATACACATAATAAATGATGTCACTAAGCTACATATCTTTGCTATTATTCTAGAATGTCGATATGTGACTGATAGTGCCTTAGTTCTACCAAACTTTGTGCTCCTTCTAAGTGGATCATCTTGGTCTAAGAAATATCGAGCAGTGCCATAAAAGCTAGGTTTACCACCATGTTTTAGTTGAGTGGCTTTAACTTCTCCCATACAAACTGGACAAGACAACTTGCCTTTAGTTGACCATCCACTAAGCATGGCAAGTGCAGGAAAGTCACTGATTGTCCACATTAGTGTTGCCTTCATCATGAAACTGGTACGTGAGAATCTATCATATGTTTCCACCCCGGTGTGCCACAATAGTTTCAATTCATCAATCAGTGGTCGAAGATAAACATGAAGGTCCTTTGTAGGATCACTCGGTCCAGGAATGAGAAGAGGCATGAACATGTACGGAGCTTTCGTGCACATAGATGGAGGAAGGTTGTACACCGCAACCACCACAGGCCACACTGTATATTCCCTTGCATGTGCATCACGAAATGGGTCAAATCCATCAGTGGAAAGGCCAAGTCTAACATTTCGAATCTCCTTTGAAAAGTGCGGGAATCTACTATCAAACTGCTTCCACTCATCACCATCAGCGGGGTGAGATAAATGGCCTTCAACTACAACTCTGTTGTGGTGCCACCTCATACACTCAGCTGTCTTCTCAGCCATAAACAAGCGTTGCAACCTTTGGGTGAGAGGAAAGTAGCGCAAGATCTTTCGTGCGATCTTCTTCTTCTTTGGATCCTTTTGCTCCTTGTATCGGCTTGTATAACATATATCACAATGTGTCTTGTTGATGTCTTCCTTGTAAAATAACATGCAATCATTTTCACAAGCATCAATTTTTTCATATCCCATATGCAATCCCGATATCATCTTTCGCACCTCATAATAGCTCTTGGGAAGTTTGTGACCATCAGGTAACACCGATCCAATAAGGCAAAGTAACTCATCGAAGCCATTATTACTACAATGATGCTTGTTCTTGAAATGTAGTAGCTTGTTTACAAATGACAATCTTGTGTAATCCTTGTTATTTGGATAGATTGGTTCAGAGGCATCATTCACCATATTGTAAAATTCTTTGGCATCGGCATTTGGTCCCCCCTCAAAATTCTCAAAATATCTATTTGCATCTGCAAAATCTCTTAGCGTGTTATGAGCATCATACATGTCATCATCATCATTACAACCGGAACTCATTCCAACTTCAACTCGGGGCATATCCTTCTCCCCATGTAAATCCCATTTGGTATACCATTGCATAATCCCATGAAGATACAAATCAACTTTCACACCACTAGGATCTTTGAAATACCTATTTTTACACTTTTGACATGGACATCTCATAAGCCCTTCATCTTCATCTTTAAGATTATCACAAGCAAATTTAAGAAAACTATCCACACCATTCTTGTATTCTTCCGTTATATATTTTAACTCATTGTATCGACTACGACCAACCCAACTACGATCGGATGTCATCTACAAAATATACACACAATTCAATATAAATGCAAATAAAAAAAAATCACAAAATTCTAATTAACTCATACCTAAAATGTATACTAATACACACATCTATACTAATTTCATCATACATGAGTAACATCAAACATTTATACCAATTTCACAAACAACACTCTACATTAATTTAACAAATTTAGGAAACACAATCTAAGCTATATAACTATCATAATTTGGTATTGCATTTATATTATTTAAAGAAAAAAACTAGTAAAATTTAAATACTAGAATGTGATACTTACTTGATGATCTCAATGATTTGATGAGAAGAATATAATATATATGATGGCATGAAAGAAGAAAAATGGTGAAAAAGGGAAAATAGAAGAGAGAAAGAGAAAGAAACAAAAAAGGGAAAGCGGCGTGAAAGGGAGAGAGCAGTAGGGTTTCAATCTGGGAAGAGTAAATTTGACCGCGTTCGGTCAAAATAATAAAAGCGACCAGCGACGGTCACTTTTATTTATCTGACCGCGTCCAGTCAAAACTATTAAAACGGCCGACCCCGGTCAATTTTACAATATTGACCAACTTCAGTCAAAAATATATTTCAGGTTTTTTTTGAAACTTTGTGCGGGAAAATTCCCGCCTAGAAAATAGTTTTGACCGACCTAAAATTGACCGCTGGCGGTCAATTTTACTATTTCAACTGCATCCGGTCAAAAATAGTTTTCCCATATTTTTAAAAATTTGTGCGGGAAAATTCCCGCATAGATAATAATTTCGACCGCAGGCAAATTTGACCGCGACCGGTCAATTTTAATGACGCCATCGAATTAAAGTTTGGCGGGAACTTTCCCTCCATTTTTTGCGGGGCCCACCATTTAAAATTGACCGGATAAATTTGACCGAAAACTTATTTTGACCGAAAACGGTCAAAATTATGAGCGGTCAAAATTAATCGGTCAATTTTAGCGTTGACTTGGTGGCATGCGAGTTTGACCTTATATTTGACCGCGTTCGGTCAAAAATAAGGCGGTCAAAAATAGCCTGTTTTTCTTGTAGTGTTTAATTAGGGTTTATCTATTCTAATCCCGCCTATATCCTCTATTATACTTATGTTTTTTTACTTTTATTCTATTCTTTCTTTACTCTTTATATTTTATTCTTTGATTATTTGACTCAGCTGCTGCGATGTAATGCACTACGTGACGTCCAGGTGGTGCAACGTGCACTTAACTGCCGACTAATTGACGGAATCAAACGTTTTCTGTTTAAAATGCTGACGTCATTTAACGGAGTGATATTTTTTCTTAAATAAATGTTTTAAATGATATACTTTTTTTTGGGGTGGTCTAATTGAGATTTTGGAGTGAATTGGGTGGTTTAATTGATATAAAACCCCAATTTTATTTGTCCAAAATTAGTGATATCTGCAAATCTTTAAAAAATCACATAGAAAATATGAATTAATTAAAAACCACCAACTTTGTAGCCCAATTAGGCATTCGTGCATCATTCGAAAAATGATACTACAATGAAAGGGGAGACAGGCCTCTCATCAACTAGCTAGCTCAGTCAATTAATTCACATTTTCATTCTATTGAAATATGCATGCATGAAAGTCTCGTAGCAGGCCTTTGTTTGGCCTTATGTTACAATATTGAAGGCTGACACATTCTACGTAGATAAATCTAATGAGAATTTAGCACATTTGGAAGACTTATTGAATCCTTGTTCAACCTAATTGGACGGTTTCTCTTCTGTTTCATAAATTACAAAAGTTTTCAGTTGCAGACTGCGAATGAAACTGTAGTTGGAAAAAAACAGTTGCAGGGCTGGGAACACATTTTATGCACAGAAACTATTTCAATTTTGGCGGCTAAATATCGGGTATTTCAATTTTGGCGGCTAAATATCGGGTATTCCATGCTTCCCGGGCTCGCTATATTCTTTTCTTGGTTGGCTGACCACCAGTCCTCTGGTACTATAACCTGGATTGCTGATGACAATGAATTTCAAAAATAACAACAAAATTACTAAATCAAGTTAATCCAAACATTAGACTTTCTTTCTTTTCTAGTTAAGCAGCAAATATGAGACTTACTTATAATAAGTTACAATAAAGAAATTTGTTAATTAATAAGGAGCATATATAGTAGAATTCAAAGTTTTTAGAAAGATAAATATTTCCTCCCTCCTTTTTCATTGTGCATTATAATTTTTTACACATAATTAATTTGAGGTAGCTATATAATATATCTTCATGCGGTACTCTTAAAAAACAAATTATCATTGAAAGTTTATAATTTATGTTTTTATTTAGCAAAATAATATTTTAAAAAGATACCGATATCACTTTTATGTATTTTAAATTAAATGTAAAAAATTAACTAAAAAGAGAAGAGCTTTTTTATACATAATCAAGTTTAAGAAGTTTTGCAAAAATACTGTTATTTTTTAAAACAAGTTGCAAATATACTATATTCTTGAAAATATTTGCAAAAATACGGTGGTTGCATAAGACCTTATGCAACCAGAAATGCAACTTTTAAAAAAATGATTGAAAATTAAATTTAGTTGCATAATAAGTTGCAAGTGGTTGCAAACAAGGAAAACACCCATGCGGGACCAATTCTAATACCAACATTGCAATCTAAAAAGCAACTAAAACAACAAACTAGAAATCAACTAATACAAATGTGCACTTATGCACTTCTTAAACATAATGTCCCGTTCAAAAAAATATAATACTAAAACATTGCTCTCCTCTCTCACAATCTCACCAATTTTGAAACATCATATTACACATCTACTCTTGTCACTCAGCAACCACTTACGTTTTGTCACGTGAGTTGCGATGTCAACTTCGGGGGTGTGTGTAGGGACGCGCGCGCCGGGTAGTGAAGAACAAGATCAGAGAGGTGAGTGTGATGGTATGGAGGGAGGGGAGATTGGTGGAGTAGGAGCGCAGGGAAGGAGATCGGAGAGGTGAATGTGATGACACGGTGGGGATGGTGGTCCGGTGGTAGGCGGTGGCGCGGAAGAGACGAGAGAGTGACAAGTAAATTAGGTTGAGTTTATATGTTTGCTATACACACAAATGGGTTTTGAGTAGGGGTGATATAAACCGGATATCCGGTTTTTCGTATCACTAGATTTGTATTCCGATTCGGTTCTGGTTTAATCGGATATCCGGATATTCGTATCCTTTTAATCGAATCGGAAAACGGATTATTCAGATTTTTTTTAAAAAAAAATATGTATTATTTTCTAATTCAACGAGTTTGTAACATATAATACTATTCTAACATATATTTTAAGTTTTCTAAGATAAAAAAGTATATATGTATTATTTTGCAGAGTATATGGACATTTACAGTGATGAAGAAGACCCAGTAGCCTTTGGTCCTGCTTCTGTTCATCCCAATAACATTATCTATGGGGGATATGCGTTTCATGTGGACTACTATGCTGTAGACAATGAAGGGATGGACACTCCTGTGGTGATGCCGGTGTACGAAGCTGAAGTGGAGGATTATGTCTTGGGTGCTGGTTTTTAGTCTGCTTATCTAGCTCTCTTAGTTGGCTAGCAGTTATGTAGCTTTAGTTATGTAGTTTTAGTTTCTATCTTTAGGTTCTTTGTCTCTGTCTCTTAGCAGTATTTCGGTTGGGTCTTCCTAGTTCTATGTTGTCTTCCAGCTTCTCTTGTACTTTTGTCTTATTATCAATGAATGGCGTTTAAAAAAAAAAAAATGGACATTTGTATATATTATAAACAAAGGTTCGACCTAACTTGGACATACATCTAAGACTTTCATTTCATCAGTATCACTGTATCAACATCATAAGCCAGGGGATGAGCAAAACAATGCGTAGATTATAGATTGCTGTATGGTTAGCGATTCGGTGGTCGTTATTAGTTGAAAGTGAAACACAAAAGCTTGATAAACCTAAACTAACACTACAAGTCAGCGGCAGATCTATATAATTCTTAAAGCATGAGTCATTTTTTAAGGCTGTTTTGGTAATTTCACTTTCTCTTGGATCAACCCATTAAGCTTCGGATCGACCCGGCAGCTTTCTCATTCAACTTAACACTATGAAAGAATATTCCGGGTTTTTATGCGACCCACCCGATTTCCACTGGGCATGCAGCAAGTTCCTGCCATATCAGGAGCGTGGCATTTATTGTTGTTCCATTGATCAAGCCACTCATTGAGCTTTTTGGATCTCATAGCATCTTCCAACCATATGAGAGTTTGAAAAAGGCATTGAATTCGGTTCCTCCAATCATGGCACTCATTACTACGTCTAATTGGTTTCAAATTCAAACATGATAATTAATCATAACAAATCCGTGCTTATTTATCTAAATCAATCTCTTCCTCCTTCATTATGCTCTCTGCTATTTTTTATTTAAAATTCGAAATTCTTATTATCTACTTGCATCTGTAATCATTTGATCATTTTTTTCTCTCTCGATTTGTAGAGTGTATGGTAGTAACATTTATTTTATATTGCAGTGGTAACGGTGGTCGTGTTTTCTTAGCATGAAGACGGATTCAACGTCGTCAACAGGTTTTGCAATCCTTTCTATGATAATGTTGCAGTATCGAAATCCTCGATTATAATCGTAAAATTTTGTTTCTGCAGGTGTGAAAAGAAATGGACGTGGATCGTGGTAAAAGTGTTGAGACAATTTCCAAGAATCAAAAGAAAGCACATGCATCAGGTAATTGATTTCCGCACTAGAGTAAAGTTTTCATACGCATTCATTTTCAAGATGCAGTACTCTTGGTCTTGGTTCCTCAAAAGTCTTAGACGCGATCGTATTGTCGTTAACGTCTTCATGTAGAATCATTAGTGTGATATACAACAATTTGTAATAAGTTTGTGTCTGTTATTAATTAATAGGTATTCTCATGTGGGGAGCTCATATGATTCACCTAATATTGGATTAAGGTAGTTATTGGGTGAAAGTTTGGAAAGCTGGAGAGGCCTTTTTTGAAAGTATACGACCTCCACATATGGGATTGTGGCTTAGCATTGGTGTATGTTCTATTTTTTTGTATTTTTGTTCTAGTTTTTAAGTTTTTTATATTGTATAGATGGCATGATATTTTGTAATTAATTTTTTTTGACATTATTTTTGCATAATTTCCTTTCGTATTGATAGTGATTATGATGCATATATGTCCACTAATGCATTTATTGATCCTTTTTTTATGATTGAGTTTTCCTTGCAGCTGCTGAAAAGAGATGATTCGTCCAGGCCACTATCTGATGCTCACTGTGTGAAGATTTATATTCACTTTTTCTCAACATCTGATCAAGGCTTTTTGTTTACTTCTTATTGCGTGTCATTGTATTTTGACAAGAGACATCGAGAATGAATATGACCTAATTTCCGTCCAGATACATGAATCTAGCCTACTATAACTCATATGTGTATAAGGAAATGTAGTCAAAATATATTTGATTTTCGATAATTTTGGCATTAATTCTTTTTTGTATAATATGTAGTGGTTTCCATATTCACTATATTCAATTCTCAAATCTAGACCTTTTGTTATAATTTCAAATTAATGGAGTACTTTTTCACTTCACAATTTTAGCTCTCGATAAGAAAGTTTTTATATATTAGATTTTTAAATATTCGGATACATAGATCTAGACTGTTATAGCTCATATGCAAATAGGGAAGTCAAACTTGATTTGATTTTCATTGATGTTGACATTAATTACTAAAATACCATTTACATTTAATGTTTGTGGTTTCCACGTTCATTATATTTAAATTTTCAAATCAAGACTTTTTGTTATAATTTCAAAATAATAGAGTTTTTTTTCACTCCATAATTTTAGATCTTGATAAGAAAGTTTTTATATATTTGACCTTTTAAATTTTTGGATACATGAGTCTATCATGCTATAACCCATATGTAAATAAGGAAAAATAGTCGAATTTTATTTTATTTAACTGATTTTGGCCGTTATTATTACAATCCTTTTTTGTATAATATATATTGGTTTCCATATTCAATACATTTAATTTTCAAATCAAGACTTTTGATATTTTTATATATTAATTATTATTTTTGAATATTTTCTGATACATGGATATAGACTGCTATAATTCATAGCAAAAAAGGAAACGTAGTCAAACATAATTTGATTTCCACTTTTTTTAGCATTTAATATTACAAAACTTTTTCGTATAATTTGTGCAGTTTTCATATTTACTATATTCAATTTTCAGATGGACTTTTGGTTTTAATTTCCGATTAATGGAGTTTTTTTTTTTTCACTTCACAATTTTAACTCTTGATAAAGAAGTTTCTATATATTAGATTTTTAAAATTTTCAGATACATGAATCTAGCCTGCTATAATTTATATGTAAATAAGGAAAAATAGTCAAATTTTATTGGATTTTCAATAATTTTGGCATTTATTATTACAATCCATTTTTGTATAAAATGTGGTGGTTTACATATACACTATATTTAATTTTCAAATCAAAACCTTTTGTTATAAATTCAAATTAATGGAGTCTTTTCTCATTCCATAATTTCAGTTCTTGATATATAAGGAAGTATTCATACACTCGGTTTTACAAATTTTCGTTACATGAATCTGGACTGTAATAACTTATATGCGAATAGGAAGTCAAACTTCATTTGATTTCCACAGATTTTGACATTTATTACTACAACAATACTTTTTCGTTTAATTTATACAGTTTTCATGTTCATTACATTCAATTTCCAGATCAAGAATTTTTGTTATAATTTCATTATTAATAGAGCATTTTTTTTTCATACCTGTGTGTGTAGCACGGGCCAAAATGCTTAAATAATTTTCATGTGGTAATAAATGAGCATATTTTTATTTAAATAAATTAATAATAAAATTTTTTACATGCGGTTTATTATAATTTTTTGTTATTCTATTCAAGATACGAGGTGTTGCCATTAGGCGACAACGAGAAATTTTAATTATATAGTCATTACTATTTTCATGTCTTTTATAAATATTTTTGAAAAAAATTTAGTTTTTAATTATTTTAACTATACAATTAATGATTTAATAATAGATCCATAAACTTATAAATTTTTATTCCAAACATAAATTATTATTATTATATTAATATTTGGTTATATTAATGATACTAATGAAAAATCTGTTCCGTTATAAAATCGATACAGAATCTATTCCATTATTGATATTTATGACGTATATATTCTTATTGTCAATTTCTAATATAGACAATAATTGTAGCATATAATTTTGGTAATGTAACTCAATTATGACTACATATGTATTTCTTTTTTCTTTTTAAATCACACATGTATTTCTTTATTGATTATTCCTTCAAGGTTAATTATTTTTTAACATGTTTATCAATTTTTACTAAGGACGAGAGGAAACTCTATCATCAGCATATTCACTTTAATTAATGATACTAATGAAAAATCTATTACGTTGTCTTTCATAACTTATATCTCATATCATACTGTTTGTTAATAAAAAAATGTATAGCTTAACTGGGAAAAAAAAAATCCTATCTGTGTACGTAGCACGGGCTAAAATGCTATGAGCATTTTTTTTATTTGAATTAAAATTTGATAGATGAGCATCGTTTTATTCAAATAACTTAACAATAAAATTCTTTGCATACAGTTTATTATTATTTTTTGCTATTTTATTTAAGGTATGAGGCATCGCCGTTAGGCGACGCTGAGAAATTTTAATTATATGATCATTACTATTTTCATGTTTTTTTATAAATATTTTAGATAAAAATTACTTAATATATTTTTATTATTTTAACTACACAAATAATGATTTAATAATATATCCATAAACTTATAGATTTTTATTCCAAACATGAAATACTATTATTATATCAAATATTTGATTATATTAATGATATTAATGAAAAATATATCCCGTTATAAATATTTATCAATTTTTATTAAGGACGGAAGGAAACTCTATCAGCAGCATATTCACCATAATTTTATAATTAAGGAATGGAAGGAAGCTTTATAACTTGCATAACTGGGTTAAGTTTATTGTTATTTATGTTTCAAAATACAAAAATTTATATAGTACGTGTCGTTATAATTTCTGTTGTGTGACTTTATTTTTTTCATTCGACATTCGTATATATTACCTTTAACATCTACAGCGTATTGATCGCCAATAACATAACTCGGGTATTTTGACTGTTACCTACGCTGCCTTTCTGAACTTATATCTCATATCATACCGTTTGTCAATAAAAAAATGTATAGTTTAACTACATAAAAAAATCAAAAAATCATACCCGTGTGCATAGCACGGGCCAAATTGCTATGAGCATATTTTTATTGAAATAAAAATTTGATAAATGAGCATATTTTTATTTAAATAACTTGACAATAAAAATTTTTACATACGGTGTACTATAATTTTTTGTTATTTTATTTAAGATTCGAGGAGTCGCAGTTAGGCGACGCCGAGAAATTTTAATTCTATAGTCGTTATTATTTTGGTGTCTTTTATAAATATTTTAGAAAATAATACCTGATATTTTTGATTATTTAACAATACAGATAATGATTTGATAATAGATCCATAAAGTTATAAATTTTTATTCCAAACATGAAATATTATTATTATATTAAATATTTGATTATATTAATGATACTAATTAAAAATCTATTCCGTTATAAAATCAATACAGAATCTATTCCATTATAAATATTTATCACGTATATCTTTTTATCATCAATTTTCAATATAAGCAATAATCGTAGCATATAATTGTAGTAATCTAACTGAATGATGACTACATATGTATTTCTTTATTGATGTATTACCTTAAGGTTATTTATTTTTTAACCTATTTATCAATTTTTATTAAGGAAGAGAGAAAACTCTATCATTTACATATTCACCTTAATTTTATAATTAAGGTATGGATGGAAGCATTATGATACGCATAATCAGGTTAAGTTTATAATCATTTATGTTTCTAAACACAAAGATTTATATCATCCGCGTCATTATAATTTTTGTTGCGTGATTTTATTTTTTTTCAGTCGACATTCGTATATATTATGCTTAACATCTACAACGCACTGATCGTCAATAACATAACTCGAGTATTTTGACTCTTACATACGTTGTCTTTCATAACTTATATCTTATGTCATACTGTTTATTAATAAAAAATGTATAGTTTAACTAGATTAAAAAACAAAAAATTATATCCGTGTGCGTAGCACGGGCCAAAATGCTACGAGTATATTTTTATTTAAATAAAAATTTCATAAATGAGCATATTTTAATTTAAATAACTTCATAATAAAAATTTTACATATAGTTTATTATATTTTTTGTTATTTTATTTAACATTCGAGGCGTCGCCTTTAGACGACGCCAAGAAATTTTAATTATACAATCATTACTATTTTCATATCTTTTATAATTATTTTGAAACATATTACCTAATATTTTTGATTATTTAACTATACAAATAATGATTCGATAATAGATCCATAAAATTATAAATTTTTATTCCAAACATGAATTATTATTATTATATTAAATATTTATTTATATTAATGACATTAATTAAAAATCTATTCCGGTATAAAATCAATACAGAATCTATTCCATTATAGATGTTTATCGCGTATATCTCTTCTTATTATCAATTTTCATTACAGGCAATAATCGTAGCATATAATTTTAGTAATGTAACTGAATTATGACTACATATGTATTTCTTTATTGATGTATTACCTTAAGGTTAATTATTTCTTAACTTATTTATCAATTTTTATTAAGGAAGGGAGAATACTCTATCATTTGCATATTCACCTTAATTTTATAATGAAGTATGGATGGAAGAATTATAATACGCATAATCAGGTTAAGTGTTTATAATTATTTATGTTCTAAATACAAAGATTTATATAGTCCGCGTCCTCATAATTTCTGTTGCATGAGTTTATTTTTTTTCAATCGATATTTGTATATATTATCTTTAACATCTACAACGTACTGATCGTCAATAACATAACTCGAGTATTTTGACTCTTACATACGTTGCCTTTCATAACTTATATCTCATACTATACTGTTTGTTAATAAAAAATGTATAGTTCAACTAGATAAAAAAACAAAAAATCATACTCGTGCGCGTAGCAAGGGCCAAAATGCTACGAGTATATTTTTATTTAAATAAATTTTTCATAAATGAGCAAATTTTCATTTAAATAACTCAACAATAAAATTTTTACATATAATTTATTATATTTTTTGTTATTTTATTTAATATTCGAAGCATCGCCAAGAAATTTTAATTTTATTGTCATTACTATTTTTTTGTCTTTTATAAATATTTTAGAAACAATTACCGAATATTTTTTTATTATTTTAACTATACAAATAATGATTTGATCATAGATCCATGAAGATATAAATTTTTATTCCAAACACGAAATATTATTATATTAAATATTTGGTTATATTAATGATACTAATGAAAAATCTATTTCGTTATAAAATCAATGCAGAATCTATTCTATTGTAGATATTTATGATGTATATCCTCTTATTATCAATTTTCAATAGGCAATAATTATAACATATGTATAGTTTTAGTAATGTAACTGAATTATGACTACATATGTATTTCTTTATTGATGTATTACTTTAAGGCTAATTATTTCTCAACATATTCACCTTAATTCTATAATTAAGAAACGGATGGAAATTTTATAATATGTATAATCAGGTTAAGTTTATAATTATTTATGTTTCTAAATTCAAAGATTTATATAGTCCGTGTCGTCATAATTTCCGTTGTGTGATTTTTTTTTAAATTGACATTTGTATATATTATTTTTAACATTTGCAACGTATTGATCGTCAATAACATAACTCGAGTATTTTGAATGTTACATACGTTAGTTTTCATAACTTATATCTCATATCATACTGTTTGTTAATAAAAAATTTATAGTTTAACTAGATAAAAAAAATCATACTCGTGTACGTAGCACGGGCGAAAATGCTACATGTATATTTTTATTTAAATAATTTTTTCATAAATGAGAAAATTTTCATTTAAATAACTAAACAATAAAATTTTTACATATAATTTATTATAGTTTTTGTTGTTTTATTTAAGATTCGAGGCGTCGCCGTTAGGCGACGCCGAGAAATTTTAATTATATAGTCATTACTATTTTTCATATCTTTTATAAATGTTTTAGAAACAATTATCGAATATTTTTTTATTATTTTAACTATACAAATAATGATTTGATCATAGATTCATGAACATATAAATTTTTATTCCAAACATGAAATATTATTATTATATTAAATATTTGGTTATTGTAATGATATTAATGAAAAATCTATTCCGTTATAAAATCAATACATAATCTATTCCATTATAGATATTTATCACGTATATTCTCTTAGTATCAATTTTCAATATAGGCAATAATTATAGCATTATATAATTTTAGTAATGTAACTAAATTATGAATACATATGTATTCCCTAATTGATGTATTACTTTAAGGTTAATTATTTCTTAACATATTTATCAATTTTTATTAAGGAGGGGAGGAAACTCTATCATCAGCATATTCACCTTAATTTTATAATTGAGGAATGGATGGAAGCTCTGTAATCTGCATAATCAGGTTAAGTTAATAATTATATATATATCTAAATACAAAGATTTATATAGTCTGCGTCGTTATAATATCTGTTGCGTGATTTTATTTTTTTAATCGACATTTGTATATATTATTTTTAACATATACAACGTACTGTTCGCTAATAACAAAACTCGAGTATTTTGACTCTTACGTATGTTGCTTTCATAACTTATATCTCATATCATACTGTTTATTAATAAAAATATATAGGTTAACTCGATAAAAAAAACAAAAAACATACACGTGTGCGTAGCACGAGACAAAATGCTAATAAACATTTAAAATTCTATAATTTAAAACTCATAATAAATAATTTGACTGCGCTGATTACCCGCCAGATTTGGGGTTAATCACGACATAGAGTATAGATTAAGTTTTGTTTTTAAAAACAAAGTATAGATTAAGTCGATAAAAATCAAAGAATCAATACCGTGTGCGTAGCACGGGCCAAAAAAGCTAGTTCTTAGTAACAAACTCTTAATATTTTATTTAAAAAATCTAAAATATAGTATATATTATTTATAAAAAATATTTTTTTAATCAAAAATAACAAAATCGGATCGGATCTGGATATCCGGTTTTTTATATATATGTGATCCAGATCCGAATCCGGATTTACGACAAAAAAAGCGGATCAGATATCCGGTCCGATTTATTCGGATCGGATATCCATATTTCCGGATATTTTAAATCGGATACCGGACCGAAAAATCGGATTATCCGGATTTCGGATTTTTATGCTCACCCCTAGTTTTGAGAAACGAAAAGGTGAATCAGATAAAGTAGTATATTTCCAAATAAAATCCAGAAGATAGTATATTTGTAAAAAAATTTGAGAAGATAGTATCTTTGTAAATTTTTGAGAAGGGATTTCGGATTTTGAACGGTTTACTACCCGTTCAAACCAAGGTGTTAGTCGTTCACAAAATCTTTTTGATTCATATATGATCCATTTTTGGCTGAAATTAAGCTTCTCAAGAAGAAGTAGCAAGAACTCAGTTCACTGAATCGAAAACTTTTTCAAAGTCAATCTTAAAAATAAATCATTGTAAATTCTATTTTAAGTGTGCGTATTCTAGAGCTATCACAGTTGACGCTCTGTCGACACTAGATCTAACGTACTACTCCCTCCGTCCCCCTAGTTGTATACATTGAGGGACGGGGACGCGGCACGGACTTTAATGCTACCGTAAAGTATAGTTCTATAATTTATTTTTAAAATTTTTCTTTTCTGTATAAAAGTTTGAATGTTATATTTTTATTTAGAAAAAGAAAATTCTAAAAATAAGTTATAGAACTATGTTTTATAAGAGCATTGAAGTGCGTGTCGAGCAGTGAAAAAGAAACGTATAGAATTAAATGGGACAGAGAGAGGGAGTACTGAATAACGAGCATCCAACATGCATGAATATTTGGAGGAGCATTCTTTGAAAATGGATATTTTGAACAAATTATTATCCAGTATAATATTTTGGACATTTTCTTTTTAGAAAAGACTATTTTCAGATTTATGAAGATCTTTTTATCAGTTTGTAGTGGGCCCATGGGCACATGCTAAGCGCGGAAATTTTTGTATTTGAATCATTTCAATTGGTGTGGTTGGTGTATATGTAGGAGATACACCATTATTAAAAAATAGGAGCTAATCAAAATAAAAAAAAACCGATATTTTATATACTTCCTCCGTCCCAATTTATTTGTCTTGTTTGACTTTTTATGGTCAAATTGACCAAATTTTGACTGAAATTTACATATTTAAAATAATTTAAAAAATTATGAAAAAGTATTATTTAAGTCCAACAAGCAGCCGTCAGCTCCTAACTCGAATGCTTAGAATCTATATCTATTCTACTTGAAAAGTATTTTTTTTCAATTTTCAAGATCATGTAAGAATAATTACTAATTATCAATCAAAATTTGATCAATTTAACTGTAAAAATAGATCACAAATATATTGAGACAGAGGGAGCCGTGGTCAGCAAAAAATCTGCTGCATTTGATAAGCAACGCACCGAATATACCCCAACAAACTGCCACGTTCACACATAGTACACTATGCATTTCTGTCAGGGACAGCAAACCCAAGATTAATAACGGAGTATTGACTAACCCAAATAACCCCCAAATCTAAATCTCGTAATCACAGACACACACTCCCAAGATGCAGTACAAGAACCTCGGACGATCCGGTCTGAAAGTGTCCCAACTCTCCTACGGAGCATGGGTCAGCTTCGGCAACCAGCTCGACGTCAAAGACGCCAAAGCCCTCCTCCAATGCTGCCGTGACCACGGCGTCAATTTCTTCGACAACGCCGAGGTCTACGCCAACGGCCGAGCCGAAGAGATCATGGGCCAAGCCATCAGTGAACTGGGCTGGAAGAGATCCGACGTCGTCATCTCCACCAAGATCTTTTGGGGCGGGTCGGGTCCTAATGATAAAGGCCTGTCAAGAAAACACATCATTGAGGGCACCAAGGCTTGTCTCAAGAGGCTTGAGATGGAGTATGTTGATTTGATTTATTGTCATCGGCCTGATACGAGTACTCCGATTGAGGAGACTGTGAGGGCTATGAACTATGTGATTGATCAGGGGTGGGCTTATTATTGGGGGACGAGTGAGTGGTCTGCTCAGCAGATTACGGAGGCTTGGGGTGTTGCTGAGAAGTTGGGGCTTGCGGGTCCGATTGTCGAACAGCCCGAGTATAATCTCATGTCCAGGCATAAGGTATATATCACTTGTGATTTCTTTAAGCTATGTGATCTTAGTTTGCGTAATTGTATGTGTGATGTGTGGTTTGACAATGTGGGTTTGTAGGGCATACGGTATTACTTGTGATGCTTATCTTAATACTTTGAGGTCTTGGTTTGTTTGGAAATGTAGAATTAATGTATAAGTTTTTGCCAAGGCAAGGTGTTGCTCGTGATTGGTTCTTTTGTAATGGTGGTTTGTGTTGTGGTATATATGATGGTATGTTTGGCAGTATAGGTCCGTGAATGAAACATATGTGGTGGTATAGTTGTTTAAGGCGGGTGTAATAATTAGGGAGATTAAATTAGCTTGATATTATGCAAGAAATGTCTGATATTTGTTTACTTCATTATGTGTGATACTAGGTTTGTTAGATATGTTTTCTTTGTGTCGAGTGAGTAATTATTGAGCAGGTATAAAGGAAATGACTGTGAGTTTGTTATTGGAGTTGTAGTTAATTTTTTTCTGGAATCGTGATCAAAGTGAATTTGTATTTACTACGTCTGTGTTAAAACGCCATGATCACAGTAGGAGATTGTGATATCTCAAATGTGAATCTACGGGGGTGTTATTCTTGGAGCAACACCAATAAAAAGTCTTTTCGTTTGTCTTTGTTGAAATGGTCCGATGCATTGTGTAGTTTTGTATTTTATATTAGGCTTGATGACAATTTGCTGCTTAAAGAATATTACATTGTACCCATCAGCCTCTATTGTTTCGACTCATTCGTTTCAGCCCCTAAAGTATGGGTTAAATATCTTTTAGCCCTTATCCCGTGATTGACGTCTGAATCCATATATCGGCTAGGAAAAAAGACAATTACCATTATACACTTCTGTTACAAAGGGGTATACATATCATACCTTGTGGGTTGAGAAATACATTGTCGTAAACATTAGGGCCAAAAGGTCGTTAAGTTGCAAATCTTTCTTAGACCAGTCAAGGAAGTAGAATTGTTGTGTATCACAAAATCAATTTTATATTATGCATCTTAACACATTTAGAGGAGTGCATATACTATATTGAGTAGATGAAAAGTTTTGCAATCAACTAATTGCTTTCGGGTGGGCACACATACATAATAAGATTTATTATTTTAAGGAAATCCGCTGACAAAGAAATTGAGAGAAGTGAACTTCCAATCAACCACACATCTATAGTAGAAACCACTATATTATGTTACGGTGCACTAAAACTTTTTACTTTAACACAACTGTCATTAAAGAAAATATCTCAGATTGGAAGATTGGTAATCTCAATAAAATAATAACCTTCAATCATTATTTTTTGTTTTTCGAATTTGAAACACTAATTCTTTCTACATTTAATAAAACCGTCATGGATATGACGTGAACTTAGACTTAGCATTCTTTAGATTTGGAACAAGGTGTGTTTGGATTAATTATTTTTTTGTATTGTTTTGTGCTTTGTGTTTTTGGTTTAAGATATTTTATGTATGTTGGTGTGTTTGAGTATGTAGGTTTTGTGGAAAAGAATGGTACTTTTTCAGTAGGTGGGAGATGTTAGCTGGATTAATCTTATGCCAAAATAAAAAGGTTTTGATATGTTTGCTAATATTATTTGCTTTTGTTGTATACTTGGCAATGTACAAGGTGTGTAAACTACTGAGGTACAATGTAGATAGCTTCACCTAATATGCTTTATATTAAGTTGGTAATTAGGGAGTAGTGGTCAAGGAAATGACTATGAAGTTTGTTATCGGGATTGGACATGATTTTCGTTATTGATAATTGATATGTGATAAAACTGAATATTAGTAGTGTGTATTGTTGTGCTTTAATTTTGTGATCAATTTTGGAGTAACTGGAGTGTTGTTTGGGAGCAACACCTGTAAAGAGTTCTTTTGCGCCATCTTTGTTAGAGTGGATGATGCCTTGTGTTTCTTTTATATGATTATGATGAACAGAGAATTATGTAAACAAATGAAAGAAGTACTGATGTCATGCATACATATTGCATTAGTAGTTGTCTGCAGAATTAAAAGGCTTGTTAGGATTATCTTAATCATGTCTAATTTTCTGCACATAATCCATTAAAAATTTGATTTAGAAATTAAGTTGAAATACAGTCCTATGACTTTTGTGTGTCTACCTATTACTTGTAACTTGTAGGGCTAGGTTTTCTTCTTTCTAACTATCTCTGTTTCTCCCTTTTCCAAATTTCTTACGTCCTTGTTTCAAATCTAGCAGCATCAAAATTAGAGGCTCTTAGAGTCTTCGTACATGAACTCCATCATCCTATTTCTGCATAATAATCTAATAATTCTAATCTCTGAAACTGGACAGTGTAAAATTATTTTATTGGTAATAGTAAACCAGACGAAATGGGTTTAGGGGTCGTTTGGTTGACGGGGATCTGAAATCAGGTATGGGTTTTGTTCATTCCAAACCCATACCTGCTGTTTGGTTGCAAAAATTAAATCTTCAAACCCATACCTCAAACCCCCAAGGTATGGGTTTTTGATACCCAAGAGAGGAGGTGGGTATCAGATGGGGGTATGAGAATTAATTTCATTTCCGATATTTTGGCTTTATTTCAATAATTAAATATTAATTTTTAATACGACAATTATCAATGATGCAAAAATATAATATAATAATATTTTTTTAATTAATAATATAATTTTTTAAAAAATTTGAATATATTGATTCCAGAACACAACCAAACACATGATATCAGATATGATACCATAAACCCATACCATCTTAACCCGATTCCTCATTCCAACCTCATACCACCCGGCGAACCAAACGACCCCTTAGTCATTTTAAAATCTTAAAACCATTTAGCTATTTTCTGTTCTATGCGTGATTACAATTTTGCAAACAATAGCTGGTGGTTTATCTGAACACACTGTTTGTACAAAACCATCAATTGTTGCTAGTACTCATGTTAATGTATATTTGTAATATTGTCAATATATATATTTGGATGGGAGTGCAATTTTTTTTATTTTAAAAGAGAAGAAATATCTGCTGATATTACTGCTTCAAGCTCTCTATGCTTATTGTAGTACGTAGAGGAACAGAAGTTTAAATGCTTGTTTTGATATTTAACAAATCGCGTAATAAGGAACTTGGAGCAAAATGAACTGTTGAAAAAACACGTGGAGTATTCAACTTCAATAATTCCCAGCTAGCAATGTAGCAGCCTAGATAAACAGACGAAAAGATATATATCCTAATATGCATAATTAACATTCAATATGATATTCTTAAACAAACAGACGAAAGAAATGTATTTTCTCTAATGTTTCCACAACTTTGTTTATAAATGTATTTTCTCTAATGTTTCCAAAACTTTGTTTATAAATAGAGCTGCCGATGTCAATCGACTCGAGTATAAGTCTCAGGCTTCTGTAAAATTCAATATGTTTGCAGTTGATTGGGTAATTAGCATTTTTTTTTTAGTTGTAAATCTGCTGTCATGATCTATATCTATTAGTTCTAGTAGGCCGATCATTATATTTGATTTGATTTATGCTAAATCACTTTGAATCAAGTAACTTGAGCTAGTTATTATTTCTTAGGAATGCATTAACCTAATTAATATTTACATCAGAATTGTGTTTAATACTTTCTGCTCAACAGTGAAATTAGTCATAAAAACTGAGAGTTCCCAGTCCACTTATGCTTTTGGATGTTCCTAGGGAGTTTTTCACCCTTCACTTCTCCCTGTTCTCCCTTCATCCGTTATCTCAGCCATCTGTACTTTGTTTTTATTGTAAAGATGCCTGGTGTCAGTAGGATATAAATATAGGTTATTTAGATCTTTGGAATTTGGTTAGCTCAATTATATATATATCTTGTCACACTGTTGTAGTTGGTATGTACAGGTAAGCAATCGTCAGATCATTGTTTTTTTAAAAACTTTTCCTTCTTATATTGCAGGTTGAAGTTGAATACCAGCCTCTATACACCAACTATGGCCTCGGTCTTACTACGTGGAGTCCACTTGCCTCTGGAGTCCTGACTGGAAAATATAACTCTGGAAATATTCCCCAGGACAGTAGGTTTGCACTGGAAAATTATAAGGTATAAGATATATTTGGTGTTGATGTTAAAGCCAATCTACTAATTTGTGCAGGAGCTTTACTGCTATAGGAAATTAGGAATCATATTTTATTCTCTCTCCTTGTCTTTGACAAGGTTCGAACCCTCAACATCCCATGAAGGGAGTGAGGGTGATAACGTTAGACTAAGAGTCTGTTGGTGCATTGAAAATTAAATGATGTTATCATATACTTTATGCATTGCTTATATAAATAATGACATGATATATTGATTTATCAAATTCTTTTGTGCACTTCTCTATCTTAGACATACCTAAATTACTATTACTATGATGTTAGCAACCTCTTTTCAGTATAACTAAGTGATGCTGTGCCACCTTGTAGAATCTTGCGAGTAGAACATTGGTGGATGATGTTCTCAAGAAAGTGAGAGGATTACAGCCAATTGCAGCAGAACTAGGAGTCCCATTAGCTCAACTTGCAATTGCGTGGTGCGCTGCCAATCCTAACGTATCATCAGTTATTACTGGTGCAACCAAGGTTCACCAGGTCAGTTCAAATCTTCTTTGGCTGAGTTTGTTTGTTTTTTTACTTTCTTTTGGTTGGCTGATTTTTTTGCCCGTCTTGGGTAATAAGTGATTGTGCCTTGATTGGATTCTACTATAACTCTTGCTTCTCGCAGCTCGCCTGTTCCATTTATAATGGTGCTGTATTTATATTACATAATGTGGCACTTAATTATAAATTGAGAAATTTCTTTTGTTTATGTTACAATTGTAGTTAAACTATGTGGTCAACAATGCATCAATGAAATTTTCGGTCTTATTTTTCAGCTAAAACCTTTTATTTTAATATTGTAGATTGAAGAAAATATGAAAGCAATCAAGGTTATTCCATTACTTACGCCAGAGATCATGGACAAAATTGAGGCTGTTGTTCAGACCAAGCCCAAACGTCCTGATTCATATAGGTAAATGGAAGATATCTGCAAGAGATATATGTTGAGGAGAAAGATCTGTGTTGATAATCTTCCTGTTCCTATTATCCTGATTTCTTTGTTGTAAACTCATATTATGTCTCATCTCGAACTAATGACTGCTTAGTCTGAGATGGAGATGGTCTTACATATGTAATGTTTATGTATTTATGGTACATTATTTATTCTGTTTTTCTTTATGTTGTGTGCATTGGTTAATATTAAACAAAAAGTTTAAACTTTGAACATCTCTTTTGGTGTTTTTCTTGCTGAACAGTTAAACCCGTTGGTGTGGAGTAGAACCAAACATACCTAGTAATTTGTATATGTCTTGTAATCTTATTATATTAATATTTTGAAGGGATTGTTCTTGGTATATTATAGACTAGAGAGTTCTGTTCTTGGTATATTATAGACTAGAGAGTTCTGTTCTTAGTATATTACAGAGTTAAACTAGGTATCTCACTTATTTATCATGTTTCTAACTATCTTTGTCGTAAGAAATTTAAACTTTTTCATATTTAGTTGTTATTATTCTATAATTTCTTATTTCTTTGTAAGTATTTTTTTTATTTTTTATTCCATCTTCTCCTATTTCATTCTTATTCATATCATTTCATAATTTTTTTATTTTTCCATAAAAAGGTATTTATAATTTTTCATTGAATTTTCTCCTATTCCATTCCTCATTTATGAACGACACCTTGATAATAGAACATGTACATTTTGCACCAACACAAGGACGTTGTAAATGGATCGGATATCCGATTTGTAATTAAATAAATGGATACGGACACTTATTTAAATAATCTGATTTGCTAATAATTCGTTCCGATAATAATTTCGTCCGCGATAAAATATGGATATGGATATTGTCATATCTGATCAGTTAACGATCCAATTCATCCACACTTTATTGTATTATATATTTTATATTATATTATATTAATATTATATTATATTAATATATCATATACAAAATAAAAATTTCTAAATACAAGACAAAATTCTAATATAATATCAAGCAACTTATTTATTATTTTTTTATTTACTTGATACATTTATGTCGAAGGTTTTGTTGTAACATCCAACAAAGTTTTTCGGTTGCATTTTTGTTAGTAACATGAAACTGCAGATTTTACTTTACTACTTTATGAGTTGCTTTTTGTGCTTATTAAGTTAAAATTCATGAACAAATATAGCTAGAAAATATCATTTTTTTACTGAATGGTAAATACATTGTGCACGGTGGTAAAAATATATTACATAAATTTAGTGAATCAGATCGCCGATCCAGTTATCCACGATTTGAATAGACCGGATATGAATTTATTTGTAAAATATTCGACTCCTGATCCCATCCGATCCGATATCATCTACAAGTGAAAATTAATTTTTAATTCATCTTTTTGATGAATTATTTGATATTTATAATTTATTACGTATAAAAAATATTAATATAATAATAAAATAAAAGTATCTTTTAAAATGATCCGTACATTTTTGTAAGAGCATTGCCAACTCAAATTTGTTCTCAAATTAATTTCCCAAATAATATAAAATAAATAAATTGATTTTAATTTGATGTTTTTTTCTGAAGCAAATTTGATGATTATTTGTTACAAAGGTCTGATGGACTGATGAACGAGACATTGCTATCTAAAATTTAGAAATAGATGAATTTCTTTTCATAAATCTTTAACATTCATCTTTTTTTTTTTAAAACGAACGTTCATCTTTTTATAAAGAGATAATTACATTTTGTAACCCCTAGATTTGCTCCAAACACAGTTTAGTACCTGAACTTTAAAACGTGACAATATGCACCCCAAACTTAACATTCCCGTGCAAGTTGTAACCCCTAGTCACTATTCCGTCCAAATCTACCGTTAATTTTAACTGTTTGAGAGGTAACAGTGTGTATATTGGTTTCTAACAGCTACTTTACCCCCTATGACCCCTCAAAAATTACGTATTATATTTTGAAATTATTTCTGAACACACACAATGATGTAAAAAAATTTAAAATAGTTTTTAAAATATGTATCTAGATTTAGAATTTGAAAATATTTATTTTTTACATAAACGATGTAACTTATTTTAAAATTTTAAAATAAATACATATTTTAAAAATTATTTAAATTTTTTTACATCGTTGTGTGTGTTCAGAAATAATTTCAAAATAGAATATATAAATTTTGAGGGGTCACAGAGGGTAAAGTAGCTGCTAGAAACTAATATACACATTGTTATTTCTCAAACAGTTAAAGTTAACGGTAGATTTAGACGGAATAGTCACTAGGGGTTACAACTTGCACGAGAATGTTAAATTTAGGGTGCATATTGCCACATTTTAAAGTTCAAGTACTAAACTGCGTTTAGATCAAATTTAGAGGTTACAAAGTGTAATTAACTCTTTTATAAAATTTGAAGTTTCAAATTCGAAGTCCCACCTTTAGCGGCACTGTGACTTTTATTTGCCGCCTTGTTCACCTAGCAATTACACACTACAGTCTACACTCTACAGATAAGATTTGAAACAACTTTAGTAGTATGTGCACCCACTTATATTTGGGTAACGCTGTATATTGATTGAACAACAATTAACCCAACAAAAAGATTCTTCTCACTTCACTTCAATCTTCCCCCATACATCTATAAGATACTTCACAAACATATACATATTGTTGCTGTGTCTTTGCTGTCTGTGATGTGTTTGTTCGAATGCTTCAAACAACTTCAAGTTACATCAAATTATGTTTATATTTTCTAGGATTGGTCTTTAGCTGTTTGCTGCGTTATTATGCTTGTGTTATCCTCTTGATCACTTTCTATGCACTGACATTTCCGAATTTGAGTGCGGTGTGCAGCTAGTTTTCTATTTGTAATCAAGCAATTATTACATGGAAGTTCGAAACTTAGCCTTAAGAATTTAATATTATCTTTAGTGTTGAGTTTCGTGAGATAGAGTGATTGACAATTGAGTTGTGTTGAAAAGTGTTTTTGTTCTTCTGCCTTGTGATTGAGTGGCGAAATATGAAGGCATTGTTCTCGTTTTCACTTTTGGCATTTCATTTTGCCGTTCTTTTGTCCCTTTATTGTGCTGAAATGCCAGTTCAGGCTTCCTGTAAAACTTTTTTTCAGTGTCTGACAAATCGTTCAGATCACTTAACTCCAATATCACAAGTGTTGTTCACCCCAGAGAGTGCTTCCTACACATCCATTTTGCAGCTTGGGTTGAGAAATCTTCGATTTACATCACCCGAGTTCCTTAGACCTCAAGTGATTGTTACACCAGTCCATGAGTCCCAAATTCAATCAGTCATCTACTGTGCTAGAAAACATAGTATGCATATCAGGATTCGTTGTGGAGGTCATGACTTTGAGGGTCTTTCTTATACGGCTCGTGTCCCTTTTGTGATGATTGACATGATAAATCTTCAGTCGGTCATTGTTGACCTGGAAAACAACACTGCGTGGGTTGAAGGTGGTGCAAACATTGGGGAAGCTTATTATAGAATTGCTGAAAAGAGTAGCAACCTTGGCTTTCCAGGAGGTGTGCGAGGCACAGTTGGCGTCACTGGACTAATCAGTGGTGGAGGATATGGGGCTATGGTTAGGAAGTATGGTCTTGCTGCTGACAACGTAATTGATGTCCGGATGATTAATGCAAATGGTGAAATTCTGGATAGAAATTCGATGGGGGAAGATCTTTTTTGGGCTATTAGAGGAGGTATAGCTTCTAGTTTTGGTATCATAGTTGCGTGGAAGTTGAAGCTAGTTGCTGTGCCAGAGAATGTTACTATCTTTTCTGTTGCAAGGACCTTAGAGCAAGGTGCTACTGATCTTGTTCATCAGTGGCAATATGTTGCCCCCAAAGTTGACAGAGATTTATATATAAGAATTCAAATAAAAGCAGTAAATTTAAATGTAGACGGGTCAGAGAAAACTATAATTGTTTATTTTGAGTCCTTGTTCCTTGGAGGGGCTGATAAGCTACTTTCTATAATGCAAACCAGCTTCCCAGAATTGGGCTTGGTGAAAGATGATTGCAGAGAAGTCAGTTGGCTAAAATCTGCTCTTTGGTTTGCTGGAAATTCTGCTTTTCGGTTCGGTGAATCAGTTGAACTTTTACTGAATCGAAGTTTGATACCTTATCTACATTACAAAGCAAAATCTGACTATGTTCAAGAACCAATATCTAAAGAGGGGTTTCAAATGATATGGAAGAAATATTTTGAGATCGAGGCAGGTGCAGCTAATATATTAATGACACCTTATGGAGGAAAAATGGATGAATTTTTAGCGTCTGAGCTTCCATTTCCACACAGAGCTGGAAACTTGTACATGATGTACAGTGGGGTGTCTTGGCAGGCAAACACGAGCAGAGATGAGCAGTTGAAGAGGTTGAATTGGCTCAAAAGCCTATACACCGACCTAGCTCCTTTTGTTTCAAAGAACCCAAGGGCTGCGTATATAAACTACAATGATCTTGACTTGGGGATTGAAAGCTTAACTTACGAGGAAGCAAGCAAATGGGGTTTTAAATACTTTGGAAACAATTTCGAGCGATTGGTTAGAGTAAAGACTCTGGTTGATCCTGATAATTTCTTCAGGCATGAACAGAGCATTCCTGCTTTTCCTTCTTCATCAAAAGATGAACTGTAAGGTGTGCATATATCTATGTAACTTACATGTATTGACCTTCATTTGTTCTTTCTCTGCCCCTCCCTTCTTCCTCCCTCCGTGTATGTTGTGCATTCAGCAATGTCTATTTATAATTATACCCCGTTGAGTTGTGGGTATTTGATAAATTATTGAAGTACTTAAATCAAAAGATCTTCAATGAAGTAACTAAAGTTTTTTGAAATCTCTGTTTTTCGGAGTTGTTACTGGAATTGTTTCACAAGTAATTATATGCAGGTCATGTCTTCACAAAACAATCAAGATCCTTGTATTGTACAGTATATTGGATTCATTCATATCAGATGCATCGACAAGGTACAGATCTAGTAAGGGCATGAGGACACGGTTTCTCCTAAATTTTCAGCTCATTTTCCACCTTTATAAAGTTTACAAAATTATATAAACTAGGAAGTTTGCCCGGCTACCGCCGGGGTATTTTCCGCAAGTGTATTAACGGACTTGTACTTTGGCTTCATGAAGTTGATCATATGATTTATTTGAACATTAACTTAACTATTTTGTAATAGACAGCTGGTGAATTCATACTCCACTTGTTGTTTAATTCTACAACATTGTATCAACTGGTAACTTAGAGTGAGCCAAAAATGATCTTATTGTCTCATGAGCAAGACTGTATAAGTAAAAAAAGATAAATTTGTGCACGTATACAATGCCATTTTCTGCATTCACATGGACTACAAACTGGAAGTAGTAACTCAAAAACGAATAAATTGATTAAAGACTTTCAATCACATATGTTTTATTATTGAAAAAAGCTTACAGGTATATACCATAAACCACTTTGTATAGTATGCTTTGCATCGAGCAGTAAGCACACTGTGTTTGGAAAATATGATTAATTGTAATACACTGATCAAACGGGCTTACTACGTCTTGTGACTGTGGCACTACCTTGTTACATAGAGAAGAACTCCACACATGTCGTTCATAAGGAAACCAACCGGTATGCAAGAAAGATTGCTTGTTCTTTGCATTAGGACATAGCTTGTATATTGGGAATATATCATAATGATCATCACCTTTAATATCTCGAATAAGGTAGATAAACTCAGGAACCCTCTTTCTGAAGTATGGGTGAATGATAATCGCAGCCATTTCTTTGACAGTGCTATCCCACTGAAATGGACAGTACATAGCTTTGAAAACTAAGAAAGCAAAATGCGAGGGAGGATGAAGCGTAGAATTGATCTTCAAAACGTTGAGATGATGATGGACAGATTCGCTCCTTAACAGCATTTTGGTAGAATATAGAAAATGGGCTTGTTCAATGTCAAGCTCCAAACATACTTTAAGGAAACTCTCAAATCTCCCCTTCGGAATCTCCTCTGGATAGTTAATCATAACATACATTTCATCCCAATCCATTTTGCGGAGAACATATCTTATGGTGTTTATAGATTGATTAAAGTGCCAAACCTAAAAAAGATTAGCAAAAGAGCTAAATGAGTCTGTTATGAGATGAGAGAAAATAAGTGATATTATATCATAGTCAATGTTTAGAAGATTGTAAGAAGCCATTGCTGTACTTTTGAAAGCAGAGGAATGGTGTGTTATTACATCTCTCATGCTGCAGCATAATATATAGTACAAATGAAAAAGACTTTTCACCTTTCCTTATTATTAAAACTGTTAATTAAAACATTCTCTGCACGTTAATATAGAAGACCTAAAGGCTTGTGAATGGTTGGCTGTGTACATGAATACCAGTAGTAAATAGTTTGTTGCATTGCATGTGTCACTGGGAAGGCACCACGGGAAATAGAGTTGAACACTGTAACGATTTATTATGCACGAGTGTGAATGAATAGGAGTAAGATTAAATATTCTCTACCGCATTCCAATATTTATTTATGTGACACCATTAGTAAAATTGTCTTTGTGAATACAGGTACACTTTTGTTTTTAGAAAAATCAATGACATATATAAGTGTAGGTGCATATAAATCCAATACAGAAACGAAAATATTTGGTTTGTATAAGGAATTTGTACGTGTATTAATTTCGTAGAAAATGAAAAAAAAATTGTTTCAAGTATAAAATGTATTTATAAGTTATATGTAAATTTATATAGCAAATGAAATTGTATTTGGGAATATATAAAACGTAATTTGTCAGAAATTATTGTTTATGCGGTTATGTGTATATTAGTTGGATGTTGGTGATATAGCAAGGCAAACACATGAATGCATGAACATGGCATTTAATTATGTTCGTTAACATTTGAGTTAACGTCCGAATACGTTTTTAATTTCCTTACATATCGTTATTAAATAACAAAAGCTATTAGATGGTATGAAGATGACATGTAAATTTTTTTGTGAACATTTTTGAAAATATTTGTGGTCTGATATTTATTTTTTGATTTAATTTGGTTTGATATAGAAAATTCTACTTAATAAATTATTTTCATGAGTATTCAGTAAGATATGAATAATTATTAAAATAAATTAATGTTGATATCTGATTATAAATTATACTCTTTGGATCACATTTTAGTAATGACATTTGATTATGTGCCAATCAATTAACCTAACATTAACTGAAATTTATTAATATTTGATCACGTGAAAAAAAATACAATTCACCGCAAAAAACTTTAAATGTGGTTTAAGATGCGATTTACACTTTTTTAAAGTATTTATAGAGTGATTCATTATGTTTGATTAGAAACTGATCATTTTTGCCAAAGGAAAAAAAACGTGACAATTAAAATTCTATGGAGTGAGTATTAAAATTTTAGCACACCAATTTTTAGTTGTTTTGTACTATTTGAATTATGGGTACATGTATGTATTGTACCGTTGACTCTTCATAAATTTGACAGCCATGATAAAACTTCTATCATAATTTGAGTTGGTTGTCACACATTTTTAGTAGTAAATACATTTAGGTGAGGACATAATGAATATACTGTTATAAAGAAAAAACATAATTAAACGTGTGCCGTATTAATACAATGCAGGTACTTATGTTTTTCGGTTACAGTGTTTTCTTTCTATTGGCATAGATACATTAATCCGTCTCTCAAAAACCCTTGTTTTCTCAGTATTCTTCAGAAGAAATGAAAATGGCGTCCACAAACCGGTTTCCTCAGTTCATTAAGTACATCCGTTGCGATGAATCTTCTTCGGATGAAATTGTAAGCTTTCTCTGTTACTCGATTGTATTGCATGAGGCGCCAGCTCATAATGAACTGAAATTAAAATTTTATAATGTGTTTGTGTTTTGCAGCGAGTTCCTCAGAAGTTTACAAATGAACATAGCAACCCTTTAAGTGAGAATTGGATTCTGAGCTTACGCAATGGTTATAAGATACCTGTTCGCTATGATTCGACCAATTCGACTTTGGTTGGAGTACGTGATCTGCTAGTTGATTTCGGTGTGATGGGTGGTGAAGTGCTTGTTTTTGAGCAAGTTGACAAAGACAATTTCAAGCTCTACATACCTGTTAGTCATGAGATAACGCATACATAAGAATCTCTGATGATAATAATAATACCTGTTAGTCACCAATACTCACCTCTCAACGTTCTATCTACCTACCACTCACTTCTAATCTTAATTCCTCTACCCAACCCGATAATCTAGGCTTGTTTCATTGACTCAAAACCTGTAGCTCTGATACCAACCTGTGACACCCTCCAAATCCGGGTCATAGACTTGGGGGTCACACACAACAATATAAACCTTTAAACCATAATAATATATGCATTGACCCTAAACATCCACGGATCGCTCCAGGTTATAGTATGAAACAAGCCGCAACTTAAGTTATATTACAATACGTCGCATCCCAATCAATATCTTACAACTTACGAACATAAACGCAGTGCTTACACACAAAAGATACTCAAAAGTTCATAATATCAGCAACTCCTAGCAAGGCTTCCCAACACTCATCCTGATACCTTAGCTTGATGGCTAGCCTGTGGGTCCTCGCTAACAGTAGTCTCTTTCTTCACTGGAAAAGAACATAAGGCATCGCAAGAGTGAGCTTACAGCTCAGCAAGTAATATAAACAATAAACTGAAGTTCAACATTTATCAATAAGAATGAATCAAGGCATAAAGTTCCCTTTTTTTAAAACAATGATTAGAATTGGATATTCATATTTTTATTTAAAAACCAAGGTTAGGCTGCTGATCAGTCACGCACTAACCCCGAGCCAGGTACATACCAAGCTCTATCACTGGATCCAAGGCACACATTGGCCTAATGACCACGAATCTGGTCTGACCACGAATCTGGTCCACATTTATAAAACCATCCAATTCTTTAACAATATAATGAAATCAACAATATCTCAATAAATCAGAATCAATACCATTGGAACAGAAGCAATATTACCAAAACAGAATCATAACCGACAAATCAGAATCATGATAATTAGTGGTGCAATACATATCAGGATCAAAGGACAATTCAGAAGTAGGTTTAAGTATCCTCACAATATGTTTGAAGAATGTCTTGAGGTTGAAAGAAAGATCAAGTATATAGTGAAGCTAATCTGAGGTTTTGTATAGAGAACAATGTAAGTGAGAATAGCTTGAGGTTTCAAATATGTTTAACTTGTAGGAATTTCAAGTGTTAGGGTGTATATGTGTGAACATTCTTCAAAAGAGTATTATAGGTATTTGGTAAGACATTGTATAATTTGGTGAAGTATTGTAGCATATGGCTTGTACTGTTGGGCATTCAAGGATGGAAATCAGAGCAAGTGATTTGTGTTGTCAAGTCTCAAAGAAATGGGTATAAGTTTAATTGAAATTAAAATCAAGGTTCAGCTTGTAACTCAGGTGTTGAAAGGATTGAATAAGGTTTCTCAATAATCAGGATCAATAGCACAATATATCAGCACATGCATTTCCAAGTTTATCCAGGATCACAACATCATATACAGAATGGTAACTCAAGGAGTTTACAGATGTATAAGTTGAGAAATAGAGCACTTGCCTTATCCTGAAGATTCACTTCTTTCTATAGCTTTCTCTAAACAGAATCACTCCAATACTACTTGCTTTCCCTTTCTAAGCCTGTCCTTCTCTGATAATCACAATATTCATCTATCAATACTCAATCTTATATCATTCTATTTGTTTCATAGTCGAAACAAGCTTTTATCTACCCTTCGTTTCACTAAAATCTGACATACGGTTCAAAAGATACTAATAAAACAGTCATACAGTGTTCACATAAGCATTTCACATATCAATCAAGTAAAAAATAGCACATAACACATAAGTTAATCAATAAAATAGCCTTTCAGAAAAGGTTTGGGGTTAAAATGATTTTTCTGGTATTTGTTATGAATTTTCAAACATTTTCCTGAATAAAAACGGGTAAAAGAATCAAGTTATAATTGAATAAACAAGTTCAAATACTCGAAATAAGGTTCGAAATCACTTGAAATCAATTAACGAACCTCCAACATATTTTAGAATAATTTTCTAAAGCTTGAAACTATTTTTCTGGATTTTTAAAACATTTAAAACAATTAAATCTAATTAATAACTCAATTAAAATCAATTAATAAATAATTAAAACAATTAATCAATTAATATTTGAATTAATTGACTAATTATAATAATTAATTATTAATTAAAATTAATTAATAAATTAAATTAGATTTATTTTTGAATTAAGAAATAATTAAAAACTATTTTTGAAAATAAATAAATGATTTTCGAAATAAAAGAAATTAAAATAATTCAGTTTTAAAAGTTTTAAAACTTCAGGGTTTAAACTGCAAGGTTTCGAAACTTGGGGGAGGGGCTGATTTGCAAAATTGAAAAGTTCAGTACCACAATTTCACCACCTCCAAAAGTCCAGGGAGCAAACTGCAATTTTTGCAGCCGCCGCCCCTGGCTTCGCCGGAGGTGGCGTTTCCGGCCACTACGGCTCACCAAAACTTCACCCAATCATCTTCATAACAGCAGGAACATGCCCATGTCTTTTGATTTCATATATACTTATCAGAATAGCCGGAATTGGCAAGAACAATCCCGCCGCCGGCGGACTGTTCCCCAGTCTCCGGTGAGTCGATTTCGACTCGTTCACTCACAAGGGAACCTGAAATAGACTCCTGGAGATACGCTCTACATGATGGCATCCTTCGTTTCTCCCCAGATTCCCTAGAACTCAAACCCCCAATTTCCAATTGAAAAGATTCATACTCGGCATAAACCCTAATTTTGAATTTCGAAGATTAAACTAAATTTTGAACATGTTATTGACATCCAAATCACACATATGATATACCAAAATGATCAGGAGAAGATTATCTACAACATGGAAGCATAAAATCACATAAAACACATCAAAATCAAAAAGCCCTAATTTAACCCTAATTAGTTTGAATTTTAAAACTCAAATTACTTCTAACCTGTGAATCTAGAGTGGTTTTTGATGCTTGATATGGATTCTACGCTTCAATATCTTCGATTTGACTGCTTGCACGCTCGATTCTGAGTCCGATAACGTCTTCAAATCTTCGATTGAATTCCAGGAACACGAAGAACGATAACCCGGTTTCTCTCGATTCCCGTGTATTGAAATGATAATTATGAAAAATAAAATAGTAATTATCCTATTTATAATTACGAATAACTGGCCCCCATTTGGATCAGACCGGACATAAAATACACTTCTTAATCATTAAGTATTAATAAAACTGATCCGTTCGGGACCGACTTTAAAGATAAATATCAAATACACACATTACGAGAACTTATGGGGCTCCGAGCTTTGATTGGCACGAAACACGAGAATATAATGCTTTAGCCAAAATAATTTGGGGGTTAAAAATATCCGACGTACACGTTCATCGATACGATAAAATAATAATAAAATATTCATAAAATCGTTCCGAAATCTTTCACGTAAATCCGTACACCAGATGGGAAAAGTTAAAACACGAAAGTTGTTCAGAATCTCTCGAATAACAAACCAGCGAAACTTTCCCGGAAGCCCCCCGGGGTTTAATTATCGAGTAAACGGGTTTAAAATCAATTTAATAATAATATTTTATAATATACTTAATTAAATCCTTAAATCAAATATCAAATCATATAATAATCCATAATTTGCCAAATGAGTGCCTAAATTCTCCATATTTTGATCTGATCATATAAAAATTATAATTTAACATGTCATAACATACATAGACAATCATTCAACAAGTCATTTAACATATAATTCACAATCAATTCACATAATGTTCACAAAATATTTACATACTGGTATAAATAAACACATGTCGAAATCCCGGATATTACATTTTTTTTTTCACTGAATTTTATACATGTAAATTATTTCATTTGTAATTCACTTATTTCTGTTTTTGCTATTTAGAAAATCTCTGCTTTTCTTTGCGTTGCCCTTCTCATTTTTCAGTTCAGGTCATGCCATGTCACATGATGCATTATTCTCACGGCGTGGTATGTTATTTATTCCTTATTCCTAAGAAGTTTAATCTATATATAGTTAAATCTTATAATGTATAATCGAATTGTTATGCTTACAGGATGTATCAACTGATTTCTTCAGAACTTCAGTTTTCTGGAAGAAGAAGGACACTATTACTGCATATAATGGCGTTGAATCTTGGAAACTTGAAGTTCGCAAGCGTAAATTTGGTAAGCGTGCAACAATTAACAGGGGCTGGATCGAGTTTAGGGATGACTTGGGTCTTAATGTTGGCGATAAGTGTTGGTTTAAGTGGATTGATGAATCCTATCATTGTTTTCGAGTTGAAGTGGTCAGGGCTGATCCTGTGATAGACTAAGTTTTGGTATTTTACAAATTTTATGTGTTTGGGGTTTCACTGCTACATTATTTGTATGATAAATCTTTTGAACTTGTGTTGCTTATGTATTTTGATATCTCAAGAACTAAGACCTTGCATTCGATACATAGTTTGTTGCTGTGCTTTTTACTGAATCTTGTGATCTTTTGTTCTTTTAATGTTTTGTTCATGCTGTATTTCTTACTCAGTCTTTATTTGTTTTAGAAATCTCTGTTGTCTTCATAATTTTTTGAAAACAGTAATGATGAGGTTAAGTTTAATACTTGTTAGCCGCATGGATTGATTTGATCTTGGTCTTGATAGATTGTGCTTGAGTGGTAGTTACAGTATATAGTAGATAAAAGAGTAGGTTCTGTACTAATAGATTAAAAGTCTGAGATCTGTGAACATTTGTTAAATTTCATTTGAACTTGTAAAATGTTTAATTTGTTTCATACTATTGTGAATTGAGTAAACTAATTCTAGTTGTGATGTTTATTTATCTTTTATTGAGCAGAGTAAAAGTTTTATGTAGGCTTCTTTATCTTATAATGTTGTGCTAATGAATTACATATGTAGCAGTGATAGTAGATTGCATCTGTTGTGTTAGGCACAGATGATTTTAACTTTCAATGTAGTTAACTGAATCATTGATGAGAATTATATGTATGCAGTAGAATTCTTTCTTTTTAATGTGAACTCCCTCCCACAAAGACTGTAATCTCAAGCTTCTTTTCCAGTCGAATAGAGTGGTATTCAACTCGTTGATTCTTTAGAATATGTTAAGTTCCATTGCAGATACTCTAATAAACACAGTGCGTCATTAAATAACAAAGTTAAAGAAAAAAAATCAATATGTAGCTGTTAAAAAAGGGATGCTATGAAGAACTTAGGTGTTGTATTAACTCATCTGAAATGCAGACGATTCAAAGCAGCAAACTTGATTCTGTAATGAAAGCTAATACAGGGCAGGTCTGTAAAAAAGTTTAAGCTTAGGTGAGATTTCATGTGTAGAGATGTATGGTGATAAGGTAGCATGTCATGAACAAACAAGAGTAATACTCTTGTTGTACTGCAGAGTATTGTGTCGCACGCTTTGTTATTATTGTAGTGCACATGAATTTTGTTTGAGATATACAGTTCTAGCACAGGTATAAAATGTTTAGAACACAACAATTGTAATGTTGAAGTTTGTAGATCCTGAAAATTGTAATTATAATTTGTAATGCTTACCCAAACTTATACGACGATTTACTTATAAGTCTATAAATATTTTTTTAAGATGTGAGACACTTGTTATTGTTGTTATGGTACATAAATAATAGCAAGTTGAAATTATATTCAAGGACGATTTTGTGTTTAATAATTAAATTTGTAAGTGACAATTATATTCATTGATGAGGTTCATAAGTCATGTAATATAGTGTAGTTAGGAGTTGAATAGAAAGAGATAAATCATTATTAGACACCGATCATAAAGTGTTTTGGCTAGTTGAAAAAGTATTTTTAAATTTAGACTAAAATTATATTCAATAAATGTATTTGGTACTACCTGGTGATTAATAGTTTTCGTTAGGTTAGCGTATTGATTGATTGTCAAGTTATGAAAAATTTTATTGTTATTGAAAAACATTTGAAATTGATATTAATCGGTCATAACCGGCTATTATTTAGAAGAAGATGTTAAAGAAAGAGTATTAGAATGTTATCTTTTTCTAATTTATTTGATTTAATAAGGCAACATCTTAAGAAATATTATGAATAAAATATTGTACATTACTTTGGTTTACAATTTGTTTTTAATTGCTAAATTTATTTTATGTTTCGTAGGATACTTTAGTTAAAGTAAATCAAAAAAACTAAAAACGGTTCTAAAATATATTTGTAATTTTTTAAACAATATAAAGACTTGAAAGAATTTTGAATTCTGCACCATTGTACCACATCAGTGTCGATCATTTTAACACCCTGTTGCCGAGTTTTAGAATGGGAAGAAAGCAAGTGTAGAGGAAATTAAGTTATGATTTTTCTAAAGGGACAAAAGCGAGTGAAAGTCATGGTCAAATATAGCATAGTTTAACTCAAAAACTTTCACTCCAAACGACGGATGATTCACTTGTTTTCTTTTTTAACAGAACTCAATAGCAAGGCCAAAGATTTTCTAAGTTAAAAATAGTACTATGTCATTTAATAGAAAAGAAAACGTACTGACTGTGACAGTTTTGTAACCATTAAAAACGGATTAGACATGCTGGACAGTTTATTACTCTTTGATGTTAAGAAGTGACTGTACTTTTCATTTCCTACAGCCTCTGTATTATTGAAGGGTCTTGTTGATTGTTTACGGAACTACCACTTGCATGGCGTCTTCTTCTTCCAAGTAAGAATGTTCTTTATTTGTTTATTTCGCACTGCGAATTGATAAATATGTATGTAGATTGCTGTTAACAAACCACTTTTATTACTATAACATTTATGTTTGCTTATATTCAACTATTTCGGTCTCAGGTCTGTAATCGAATTTCAAAAAGGTATGATTTCTACGCATAACTTTTAAGTTGTTTAACCAATATTGCGAGTTATGTGCTTTGTAAAGTTTTGCAATTTATCGCCCATACGTCATTGATGCAGCAGGAATAGATATGGATTTAGGTGAAAAATGAAAGAAATTTGTATGCCCTAACTATCCTTCTCACTACTTTCCTGGAATACTGGTAAATAAAGCCATAGATTGTTTAGTTAAATATGGAACACATTGTTTTTGCAATTACACTATGTTTGTTGTTTTTTTTTAGATCCTACCAAAAGATTTCTGTTTGGAGGTATCTGCTAATGTACCAGAAAAAATTCTGTTACATGTTCCGCCTGGTTTAGTCTGGAGTGCTATATACAGTAAGGAGATGAATTGTATCCAAGGGTTACATAATTTCATGATTTATTACTCTGTAAAGCCTTATTACCTGATTGCACTGGAGTATATGGGAGGACCGGATTTCAACATGCAGATATAAAATCCGTATGGTGTGGAGATTAACTACATTGTGCGTTCCCCGTGCAAAAGTTGTTATGCTGATGGGAAATTTTTCAATTTCTCCGATATTGAAGTGGACCGACTTGGCGGCATTATGAGTTGTAATGTCAATAGTACTGGGCTTGTGGTTTATGATCTTGTCATAACGAAAAAACATCTGACTAATAAAGAGTACACAAAGGTAGATTGCTTTATATTCTTCTATTGTTTATTTTAGAATTCCTTACTGATTTCTATGTTTTTGTAAAAAACAACAGGTTTTGAAAAGGAGTGCCTGTAAAACATTGGGTATTCGACAATCAATGGAATTTGTGGATCTAAGTTTCAAGGACTTTTCTTGGACTGTTAAGTTGAAATGGGAAAACGGCAAAGCATACATGGATAGGAAATGATATGATTTTGTAAAAGCTGGTAATTTAAATGAAGGTGATATATGTGCATTCCATTTGACTCGTGAGCCAGGCAAATATCGGATATGTATTTATGAAACTGTATTGCTGTCAAGGTGCAATGAAAAAGGTATATGTTATTTAACGGTTCTGTTTCACATAAGCTTCTGTGTGTTTGTATATTTAAAATTTAGATTCATTGTTGGTTCTGGAATTGGACATAGAACTGGTGTACTTAACTGGTACAAAGTTGTGGATGACATTTTCTTATCTGGCGGTCAAATGGTAAGCAATCGGGTACAATTTCTAATGTACATTCAACTATTTACATGACCACAAAAATTTAAATGTTTGTAGGAAATTCCTAGAGTCTATACAGAAATTACTGGTGGTGGTATGAAAAAAATTGTCAAATTGATAATGGCTGATGGCAAATCTGTATTTGTTCGTTTCTTTGCTGGGAAGAATCTAATATATGGACTTGAGAATTTGGTAAACTCATATTCTATAGAGCTGAATGATATCCCGGTGTTTACATATGCGAGTGATTCGACATTTTCCGTGTCCTGCTTCAAGTACTCTGGCATTGAATACCATCATAACTCAGAGGAGTTAGATGCTCTAATAGAAGAAGAGGCCCAAGAAACTATTATGCTGTCTGACAGTAGTGATGCAAGTAAGATTGTAATCTTTTCTTTGTCATATGCGATTGAACTGATTTAAAAATACTGTAATCTAATTCTTTTTTCTGCATTAGGTGACAACAACTTAGTTCTGGATCATGCTCCTCAAGAAGGTAATGATCTGTATTCATCTACTAATTTCTTTGCTGAATATATGTAATTTACTGTATGCATATTGTATTATCTTCCTGTAGTTGAGGAAATGGTAATGGAGGTTTCAGATGAAGAGCAGGATAACAATTCTTTTCTTGTAACTTTGAAGAAATCTCATGTTGACAAAAAAGTACATGGTGTGGTAAGTATGTAGTCTCAAATTTCTAGTTATAAGGTCTACTGAGTCAAAAGTTGAAAATTTTCATTGTGTTTTCATTGTATGCAAATGCAGTACATCCCAAGGAGCTTGTATCCCATGTATAATACATGGAAGCAATCTACAACAGTAACATTAATTTGTGGCGAAAAAAGTTGTGGCGTGACCGTTTTGCGGAAGGGAAAAATGTGCGGGTTTGGTTGTGGGTGGACTCAATTCACAACTATGAACGAACTACAAGAAGGACAAACCTTGGAGCTAGAATATGTTGGTGACAGATCTTTTGTAGTTCGTATTGTAGTATAGGAATCGTACTTGGATTTGAAGTGTGTTTGATGTAAAGAGGTTTTGCCTTAAATTTGCAGCTTGGGTAGTAGAAGTAAGTTATTTTGTTGAATTTGTTGTGGATTAATGTGTTATGATATTATGTTGGATACACTGTTTGAGTATGAATTATCAGTTCTATGGTAGTTTGTTTATGAATTGAATACTTATTTGTGGTGTTACAGTTTGTTTTGAGATGAACAAACCATGTTATGTGTAGATAAATAACAATGTGGTAGCAAAAGAAGTGCAACAAATTATTATTGCTTTACTTGGTTTAATCTTGCATTTACAAAGGTAACTGTTGGTAAATTCTTAGATGATTTTTAGTTTGATATCTTTAATAGCTTGTGTTATTTCTTTTATATTTTGATACTGGCATATAGCCATATTTAATATAATCATATTATTTAGGGAATTTTCATTTTCTAACGCTAGTACTGTAAAATTGTGCTTTTTTTTATTAGTATTTAACGTTTTGACTTTTGGGCTACACTGTTAAGTGAGTTGATTGGATAGCATAGTTTTTTATTTTTTATATCAAATTTACTTTGGATTATTATATAAATTAATCATTTTAAATGTTATTAATAATTTTAAAGAAAATATTTACAAAGATAATTATATATTTAAAAACTTGGTCAAAGCACTTAAAAGTAAGTGTTTAAAGTTAAAGAATCAAAAAAAAAAAAAAATGGAGCAAGCAACAGATGAAATTTGTAAAAAGAGTAGTACTTATTTACCAAAAATATGATACTACCTTCGTCCGTTTCTACTTGTTACTTTAACTTTTTGCACGTAATTTAAGTTAATATAAAAACATATTTCTATTTGTTATTTAAAAAAAACAATATTAATTGAAGTTTATAATTTATATTTTTAATTAAAAAAAAGAAAAGTTATTGTTCCTGATATGGGTTGATAAATGGACTTGGGCTGCAGAGCTTACATTTAGTATCTAGTACTGGACTACGGGCTCTTATGTATCCAAAGGTAGTGTTCTATATTAAGTTAAAAGACAAATCATACCTTTTTCCTAAAAGTACACAGTTTGTCCTAAAATTGGTTAAAGCGAGGTGAAGAGTTTGAGCCGGGGTTTCAAGGACTACGCAGGTATGATTACTTGTTAAAGTGTACTATTGAATATACGATACAATAACCCTGTTCATTAGCATATAGTCTTCAGTGTCTTTGATAAATTGTAGTCTGGATTATGTAGATCTTTCTAAACCCTAAATTTGATGTGTTTTGTTGAGAACAGATATATTCGCTTGTTCTTATTACCACTTTTTGTTAATTGATTTTAGTTATGGCATTTCATGATAATGAGGTTCCAAGGATTTTTAAAGTGGCGTTGAAGGACACTTGTTTAAGTGGTGTGATGGTAATTATACATAGCTTCTTAATTGATTCTTTTCAATTATTTGAAAAACAATTGATACTTGTTGAATCGCTTAACTAAATCATTCATTGTAAATCTGTGTATAGACCCTTCCTAAGAAGTTTTCTGAGTATACTGGTAGAATTCCAGCAAATGTACAGATTATTTTAAAAGATGGCTTTGAATGGAATGTTAAATTCTGGAAAGAAAGGAACTCACTGCACGGGTTAAAGGCACTTTTAGAGTACTATGGTTGTAGCACAGGAGCATTTCTCTTGATGGAGTATAATGGAGGAGGAAGGTTTATGTGTGATATATTTCCTGCATATGAAGGCTGTGAAAGATGGACAGGTCTATCTGTTTCAACTTCTATTAAATATTCATATGTTAGTTTCCAGATTTGGACTGTTTCATTTTTACTCAAACGAAACTGGTTCTTTGACAGATGAGTGTGATTTGCTAGGGAAGTACATAATGAAGATTGTTGTTTATCAAGGTGATGATTTTGATGAGTTGGTGAGTCAATGTTTTGTTTTTTGCTCTATTATTATCCTCCAATGAATGAGGTGTATATATATAGATTTATTAATCTTTAGGTGATTTTTATATAGTTTCTCTCTGACCGAGTTTTGGAAAAATTTGAAAAAGCTTTTCTAAATATTGTGAGGCTGAGAATAAAGAATGGGAAGGAATATCTGGCAAAGTATAGAAGGAATGAAAATAAGCTTACAGGCTTTAAACAACTTCAAGATGAAATTGAAATTAAATTTGGAGATGTTGTTATTTTATCATGCTGTGGTGATGCAATGTACACAGTGTCTGTGTTCGGGCCTGATGGCATGGAGAAGATTCCAAGAAGCGCTGACATTGTGAAAGGTTATAACATTCTTAATGCAAAGTTTAATTTTACACTACAAAGGCATGTGCATATTATTTTGAATGTAAAGACTTTCAATGTCAATGCAAGTTATCCTGATTTAGGTGAACATTTGAATCTTTAAATTTAACATTATTTTATTCTACTTGTTTTAACCAAATAAAACTCTGAGTTCATGCAGGAGATGTAGTCTACAAATTTGAAATTTGTGTGAAACTGTTATTTTACACCAACTATAAGAAAGATTGTAGAAGGGGGGGTTGAATACAATCTTTTACAAATTAAAAGATTCAAGGAACAATACACTTAATCACAGTAAAACAGAAAACACCAAGTATTTAAAGATACGGGTGGATTGAATGATCCACCCGTGAGATTTTATATAGAAGAATCTGTGGATTGATTACAATTCGCACAGCTGCTGGTTCATCACTCAAACAAGTTCTAACTCTCAGATTTTTCTCTCAAGTAATTTGAACAAGTTCAACTGATGCTTCTAACTTGGTTATATACTCCAAGTTTTACAAAGCTTTTAGCTAGATTACAAAATGCACTCTAATCTAAAAACAATGCTGCACAACTTTGTCTTATGCATGCTTTCTGAGATGTCTTCATCTTTGACCATCATCTTGATTTGATCCAGATTGCATTGCATGAGATAAGTATGTTTCTGCTTCTTCTTTATTTTCCTAATTAGGCTTCCATGTCTATTTTAGTGTAATTCGATCCATGTGATTTGTCAGACTTAAGCTCTAGTCATTTTCGACTGCTCTTTGCTTCATCAGTTGAAAGTTCTGGTTGCTTTCAACTGCTCTTGACTTTATCAGTTGAATGCTAGGCTCATCAGTTGAATGAATTACAAACTTCATCAGTTGAATGCTGTTCCAGTCTCATCAGTTGAATTCCTCAGCATCATCAGTTGAATACTTTGTCTTCAGTTGAATGCTTGATTTTCATCAGTTGAAACATCATCCAGTCTTCATCAGTTGAACAGTTACATCTTATCAGTTGAATATCCTTCACTTAGATAAAATTACATGGCATTGGATATTTACAATTAGCCATCCTATTCTACCCATCCGTTGATAATTCCCAAAGATAAGAAATATATAACAATTACAACTGAAATTTGATAAAGATTCTAAGTAAGACATGTTACAAAATGTTTATGTTATCATCAAAAATTATTGATTTCTAACAATCTCCCCCAATTTATGACTGGAGAAGATGCAGACATAAATTCTACACTTGATGATAACAAAACATTAATAAAATAAAATGCAGAATTTAAATACAAGAGTTAGAAAAGTTTACAGATGATTATGCTCCTCTAGACTGAGCAGTTACTTGTTCCTAGAAGATCTTCTTCTTCTGGACTTAAGTTTTTCTTCAAGAATATTAATCTGTTTCTGAAAGATCCTGTAGAGATTTGAAAAGAGATTTGAGCTGTGGTGGCTGCAGAAGATTTCTTGCCCAACTGAGCCACTCTCTTTGCAATAGAGTCTAATTCTTTCATCCTTTCAATCTTTTGCTTTTCCCTTTCAGTGTGGAAAGGAGGAGGAATTTGGCTGATCAATTCTGCAGGAGTTGGTAATTCTTTCTCCCCCTTTTTGTTAGTAGCAAGTGTAGGGGATGGACTGGGAAGTGAAACACCAGAGGCAAGAAGAAGATTTTGAAGAAGTCCAGTCTGAATTCTTTGATGCTGCAACATCTCTTCCATTCTAGAGTTTAAGATATGGACATTTCCTTCCAGAACTTCCACTTGCTTTTCCAATTGGAGTTGCTTTTGCTCAGATTCAGAAAGTGCTGATTTGACTTTAGTTGGAAGCTTTTCATCAATTTGCTTGGTCAGATCAGTCTTAACAGAGGCAATGAGAGAATTTAGATGCTCTATTTCATGCTGAAAATGGAGAGATTGATATTTATGAAGCTTGAGGTTGTCTAGAGCCTGACTGGCAATAGTGGCAGAGATGGCTGGAGGGGAGGATGAGCTTCCAGATTGTGGTTGAAGAATGGTGGAAGCTTGCCTTTGCAGCTCCATGCTAACAACAATTGCATTGGCAGACTGCATGGAGAGCCAGGAGGGTAGAGAAGTTGTAGGTTGTTCAACAAGAGATTCCTCAAGAGCATCATTGAGGTCTTCATCACTATCATCATAATGAAAATCATCTCCAGCATTGGCAGGCAGAGCTGTAAGTGCCTCCTTTGCTCTAAGCATAGAAGATGTAGTGTGAATCAGATTGAGGTGCCTCTCAGCTGCTTGATTATCCAATCTGGCAAATCTTGAATAGAAGACATCCCATGAGTAAAAGTCTCAGGGTCTAGTGAAACACTATCCAATATGGATCTGTATTCTGCTTGAAAATCTTGTTCACTAAACCTTTCATTGACACCTGCAGTTCTCTCAATTTCTCTCTTTTCTTGCATCAAGGGCTCCCCTTGGCTCACCACACCACTTACCTCTCCCTCACTTACCCTTACTAAAGGGTCACTCTTATCCTCTCCTTTTTCCTGGCTAGAAGAAAATGCCAGACTCTCACACCCTCTCCTTTTGCCAGCTCACTAGGCTGCCTCTCCACTCCATAGCTCACTTCACTCAATCTTAGAAGTGTTTGTGCTACCATGTGATCAACTGCTGTAGAAAGAGGTAAATTAATTGAAGTAGCAGCAGTTGTCAACTGATGAGGGACATCAGTTGAAACATGAGTAGAGGAGGCATTCAACTGATGAGAGCTGTTAAGCAGATCAGTTGAAGGACAAACACTATTCAACTGATGAAAAAGATCAGTTGAAGAGAATGAAGAAATAGGTTTAGAGGCTGTGATAGTTGAGTCTGTGGTGATTGATTTTAAAGGAAAATCCACAGAACACACTGTCACAGAAGAAGGAAGTGGAAGAGAAAGATCCAACAAATCATCAAAATGATGATGATCAATCTCAGAGGGGGTTTCTCCATGAAATCCAAAGATGGAGAATTTACAAGTGTGGTGTGAATTAATTCCACATCCACAGAACAGGTTCGGGATTGTGTTTGAGTAGTAGAGATGGTAAGATCATAAATATGGGTGATTTGTTGAGATGAAGAAGGGGGCTGTGACTCCACATTTATTGGAGTCACATCAATCTGACTTTGAGAAGTTACAGGCATAAAATCCAGAATGGATGCCTGTGTGTGTGCAGAGTGCTTAACTTTGTCACTTCTCATCTTCTTTCTCCCATAAGCTTTGATTGGTGAAGAAGTGGTGTCCCTCTCCCTTTTTAGATGTGTCCCTGGTTGGGGACTATTTTCAATAGCAACATCCTTTTGGGAGGATGCTGCTAGGGATTTGTTTATTTCCATATTAACATCTACAGTCTTTTGGGAGACTGTAGAGTGGCCAGGCTGGTCAACACTCACCTCTCCATCCTTATTCTTAGGGCTTCTTTTATGTTCACCCTTTCCCTCCCCCTCACAACCTCCAACAACACTCCCCTCAGGTTTGTTTTTCTTGGATTTTACAACAGATGCCTTTTGGGAGGCATCTGAGGTTGGTTTAGAAGATTTGGTTTTAGAAGGTTTTGCCACTTGTGTGGACTGTTGATGGGCCTCTTCAACAGCCCTGATGGCAGAAAGCAAAGAAAGTGAGGGTTGAGAAAGAGTAGTAGGAAAGCCATGTACCTCTTTTTCCTTTCCAGCCTCCATTATTGGCAGGTACACCACCTCCAAGGAGGGGTATAGATTCATCCTAAAGAGGTCTTTAAAGACTCTCTTTTCCTGCACAAAACTGGGAAGCTTGGCTTCCTTGTTAGTGATAACTAGCTTTTCATTAAGATGATTAGCTAGCATCATGAGAAATCTAACATAATAAATATTCCTAGGACTACCAGTTTTATCACTTAGTTTCTCCCCAATTTCTTGGATCATCAAACCACCAAAGTTGAAATATTCATTAGTCAGGTACATGTAAAGCATTTGTAAAATCTGGGAAGTAAGAGCATTGAAATTACTAATTTTACCAGAGAATGCCTTAATAAATGCATCACACAAATAACTCCATTCTCTCCTAAGACCTCTTCTTTCTATTTTACCTAAGGCATCAGTTGGCAAAACATAGTTCATGGCATAAAGTAAATTAACCAACTGGATATCAATAGGCAGAGATAAAACAGTATCTTCAGGAATCTTAAAGCATGCTTTCATAACATCAGCATTAACAGAATGAATTTCATTATTGATAGAGAAGGTTAGAGTTTCATTCTCACTATTAAACTCCGCAGAGGTCCACATCTCCTCCACTATTTCATGGTAGATGGTAGGAGCTTCAAGCATAGCATAAGAGAGCTGGCTTGACTTGATGAACTCCATCATCTTGTGATACTCCTTCTCCTCTACTGCCTTGGTATCCACAAATGATGCGAAGTTGTTCTTCTCATAAATGAACCCACTTGGTGCAGTATACTTCTTCATTGGTGCCATTGCAGTTACAGAGAAAACTTGAAGGAAAGTTAGAGCTTGCTTTTGCACAGAGAGAGAAGAGAGCTTTAAGAATTCGAAAGAGTGAGATGAAAAGAAATGAAAATAAATTAAAACACTTAAATACTTTCTCAGAAAATTGCTGTGATTGGCTGAGAAATTACCGTTGAGAAGAAATTACTCTTATTGAACTCTACAAAAATTACACACACGATCGTGTGTATAAAGTAGGAGGGAGACAAAAGAAATTTCAACGGCTCAGATCTGATAATGCTTTCAACGGATGGAATAAGCGCCTCTTTAAACTTCCTATTCAACTGATGAAGATCAGTTGAAAGCGTCTTCAACTGGTGTCATCAGTTGAATGAAAAACAAAACAAGAGGATATTGTTTCAAACATCAGTTGAAACAATTTCACTAGTTCATCAGTTGAAATATTATAGACTTTATCCAGAATTATAACTAATTCAATTTTGATAAATCAAAATTAATCAAATTCTGGCTGCCAAATTACAGAAAAATTCACTCTAAATTAGGAGAAATTTAACATACCTAATTTACTTACCAACCTTGTGAATGTGGATTCATCAAGAGGCTTTGTGAAAATATCTGCAATCTGTTCTTCACTTGGAACAAAATGCATTTCAACAGTACCCGCCATCACATGTTCTCTTATGAAGTGGTATTTGATGTCAATGTGCTTGGTTCTTGAGTGTTGTACTGGATTTTCAGTTATAGCAATAGCACTGGTGTTGTCACAAAATATTGGGATTTTTGAGAGATTTAATCCATAATCAAGTAATTGATTTCTCATCCACAATAATTGTGCACAACAGCTTCCAGCTGCAATGTACTCAGCCTCAGCTATAGAGGTTGATACAGAATTTTGCTTTTTGCTAAACCAAGAAATCAATCTGTCACCAAGAAATTGACAGGTGCCTGTTGTACTTTTTCTATCAATTTTGCATCCTGCAAAATCAGCATCTGAATATCCAATTAGATCAAATCCAGAGTCTTTAGGGTACCAAATACCAAGATTTGGTGTTCCCTTAAGATATCTGAATATTCTTTTTATAGCAATAAGATGTGATTCTTTAGGATCAGATTGAAATCTAGCACAGAGGCATGTAGAAAACATAATATCTGGTCTGCTAGCTGTCAAATATAAAAGAGAACCAACCATGCCTCTATAATTAGAGATGTCCACAGATTTCTCATTAGGACTTAACTCTAATTTGGTGGCTGTTGGCATGGGAGTCTTAGCTTCTTTGCAATCCAATAAATCAAACTTTTTAAGTAGATCATAGATGTACTTAGTTTGATTTATGAATATACCTTCCTTTACTTGTTTAACTTGTAAACCAAGAAAGTAGGTGAGCTCTCCCATCATGCTCATTTCATACTGACTTTTCATTAGATTAGCAAACTTCTTGCAAAGTTTCTCATCTGTAGAACCAAAAATTATATGTTAGGTCCAGATATGATTGTAGAAGGGGGGGGGGTTGAATACAATCAGTACCAAATCGTCGCGGAAGTTAATCTGATTGAATATGATTTGTTAATCAGATTATAATTAATTAATATAACAATGTTTGACGTCGTTATAAAATTAAGATGGTTCAGTTTTAATGTCCACTAAAGTTCGTAGAATAAATTCGACAGGGTATATTCTAGATTTTAGTGATTAAAACAACCGGGTTATCAAAGCACAGAAAACTGTGGATATAACGATCAAGCAAGTTACGAACAACTTGAAAGCTTTACAAATGCTTTGATTACAAAGTGAATGAACACTTGAAAATGAAGGATGCAATGCCATATTTATAGGCAAAGCATTTGTACTTGTAAGACAATTGAAAGACAAGACAATTGAAAGTTGCAAAGACAAAGTAGCAAGGGCAAGACAATTACAATTGCCTATCAAGCTAAAAGCATGGCAGAAAGACAATCTTAAGGCACGCAAGACAATTTATAGTTCGGTCAGACAATTAAATTGTCTTGGCAGTGTTGTTCTCTCGGCCAGACAATCCAATTGTCTTGGCAGAGCATCTTCGGTCAGACAATCAAAGATTGTCTTGAAAGACTCAGGAATTGTCTTGCAGGCATTCCCTCGGTCAGACAATCTATTGTCTTGCAGGCAATGCAACTTCGGTCAGACAATTCCTAATTGTCTTGGCAGAATTGATCTTTCGGCCAGACAATCAAGGATTGTCTTGGCAAAGCATATTCGGGCAGACAATTGATTGTCTTGCAGAGCTGAAATATTCGGTAAGACAATCTTGATTGTCTTGCAGAACAAGAGTGGATGATTGATTATAATTGTAGATTATATTTAAATAGAAAATTATCCACTTAATTAATTTAATCATATAAATTCATAAATTAAATTAATTCGAGAGTGAATTAATTTAACAAATAAATTACATAATTAATTTAATTATTTTGAGAAGTGAAATAATAATCTATTAAATATTTAATCATCTATTCATCAGTAGAATTGCTTTGCGTCTTCTTTAAACATTAATAACTCCGTCTTGATCAGTCGAACGAACGAATCACCAACTCTGCTTGACTTCAAATATTCAATTTGAATAACTGATACACAGATGCACTGTCTGGTTCATCTGTATCTAGTTAAATCAAATATTCTTTGTCAAATAAACATTAAGAATTTGATTTGTTCGTCGAGTCTTCGTCTTGTAAGTACATCTTCATTAAATGGAATCTTCTGATAAAATAAAGTATAGAAACTTTATATCTTCTGAACTCCTGGACGTGCCACAAAAGATTATTTGTGCACTGAGGCTTGAACATATTAATGAACTTCTTTCAGTGGTGAGCAGCAGCATCCTGGAATTTATCTGACATATAATTCCCATAAATCATTTGACGTTCTTCGTACGGATTCCGTTGACTTGCTATTTACTGAGCTTTCTTATCTGAATTGAGTTGTACCTCTTTAAATACAAATAGGCTGAGCATATGCCTTTCAATCTCCCCCTATTTGTTTGTTAACATAACATGCAAATTTCCTAGAGGATAACTCAACTATCAGATAAGACAAAGATTTAAACAAAGGAATGTAAATAGCAAAAGTTTATGGCTTGCATTGAACATTAAACCATATTCATAATAGATTACAAAAGGATGTTCCTTGAACATATCTAACAAAATATCCTAATCAATCTATTCACTCAGAACGAGTGACTTCTCCTTCTTCAGCATCTGAACAGTGAATAATTGGAGTAGAAGGCTCATTCTGAGTTGGCTCTTCAGCTGCAGTGGATTCTCCACGCTTCTTTCTTTCACGAGCCAATGAGAGATAATATTGAACCTCAATATCCACAGGGTCTTCGATGAAATCTGCTGGCTGAGATTGGTTGATATACTTCATCTTCCTGAAGTATTGCTGAATATTTCTTCTTGTGCAGTAGTTCACAATCTCAGTATCAGCATCAGCTTTGGCCTTAGTAGCGAAGCCCTTGGTACGTAGAATTGTAGATACCAGAACCAACTGACTCACATCATACTTGAGAAGATGTTGGTGGTCCAGATAGAAGGTTCCAAATTTTCTCTCGTGAATGAACTTGACACAGTAAGGCTTTCTGACAACTTGTGGACTGTTATGAATAGCACAATCCATAAGTTTGTCACGTAGGAGTTCATTCAAATTCGAGCTGCGTCTAATCTTGTTACGAATCACCCAGATTTCAGTTAGAGATAGAAACTTGAATAGATCAATTGAAACCCTGAATGTTCCGTTTCTCTGAGTAGAAATAATGATCTCCCATTCATTGAGAAGATTCTTGACACCAATAGTTATATATTCTAACTCAAGAGCAAGAGCACGCATAAACATATCTTCATTAGGGTTAGCCTCTCTCAGGTCATAAATGAAGGATTTGAATTTACCATCATTGAAAGGTTCCCTTTGAGGTCCAGAGAGGATTTGTCTTGCAATATCCCAGCTTTCACCAACTTTTCTGGAGATATCCTCTCTCTTTTCCTTGCACTTTGCATCCCATAGTTTCTGTTTCTCCAGCTTGACCAACTCATCAGTTGTCCTCTTCTCATCCACCAGTTTCTGCAGTTCCTGAAGCTTTGCTTTGCTAGCTTCATGTTGAGCTTTAAACATCTTGACTTTTTCCATGTGCTCAGGATCTACAGACTGATCTTCATTGAAAAGAAAGCCTTCCTCGAAACGACCTTCTTCTTCAGCTTCAAAGTAAGCAGAATCAAATGCATCATCATCATCAACATCTTCAGGAATGTTATCATAATCCTGATTAGTGAAGATGTTCTCAGTTTCAGGCATTTTGCCTTTAGATTTGCTAGCTGCAGAAGAATCCTTTTCACTTGCACCTTCTTCACCCTTATCACTCCTATCAGTATCTCCACCATTGCCACCACCACCAGCATCACCACCATTGCCACCACCACCAGCATTGCTGTCATCCTTATCCTTATCTTTGTCATCCTTATCCTTCTCCCCCTTAGTTGAGGGATCCTCTGGAGTAGATTGAGATGTTGACGGATTGATCTTTAAGTGTTGAACAACTTGAGCCATAGTTTGCTCCAAGTTGTCAAGCTTCGTCAGACAGAGCTCCTGAGTTGTATCAAATTTGTCCATCCTTAAGTGAATACCCTTGACATGAGCATCTAGTTCCTGTTTGAGAGAAGTAAAGGAGGGATCAACAACTTTCTCTTGTAGAGACACCAGCTCTCCACTTCTGAATCTTGCGTTCTCAGCATTCAGCCTTTCTATTTCAGCCCTTAGAGCAGCCATTTGTTCCTGTAACAGATCTGTGTTGGTGTGTGCACTCACCTCACGAACACTCAAAGATTTTTCACTATCCTCTCGTGCATGTGTTTCGCTCGGTGTTTGCCTGATTTCACTCGTAGTTTTCACACCGTCACCAGCACCTGTATATACAACCATAGTTCCCTGAGATGGAACTGTAGGAGGTGAAGAAACAAATTGTTCTCCGAATGCCTGTGAAGGCGGATGTACTTGCAGGTTGCCAAGTAGATCCTGATCCAAAAAGAAAGAGTGATCAGAAAGATTTTCATATAACATGTTTTGAAATTCTGTGCTCTCTCTAAGTGAAGAATCAAAAGACATAGGTTCAGTGTTTACTAGCGTGAGTGCTAGTTGTGTGCTTGACTCTTTACAGGATACCGCGGTCGGACGGCCAATTTCAATAAATGCATTCTGTGGAGAGAATGAATCTAGAGACTGTATATTTACCATGTCAGAGTCCAAATCCTTTTGGGAGGAAATGGATGCGGCTGCAGTTGTCTCCGGTTCTGCCACCCTTTGCTTCTTATGAGACAGAGCTGCGGGTTCTCTCAGAATAGCACTCCCACTCCGTTTCCGGGCTACCTTTCGAACAACTGGTGTATGAGTAGTGTCGGTTGATGTGTTTGACGAAGACTCAGTTGTTGAATAGGAAACATCAGCTTGGATATGAACCTGGGTGTTTACAGGTTCAATGCTGGGAGTCTGGAAATCAAATCCAATATCACAATCAAAATCTGCAATATCAATATTAAATGTATCAGTGAGAGTAGAAAGTACCTGAGCTAACTGTAAGTCAGCCCTGAAGTCCTGTAGGGCAGGATTGATAGCAGAATCAGCAGGCAGAGGCTGAGATGTTGATTGAGGTTGAGGAATGGTATGTGTATGTGTAGGTGAAGGTGTTGGTTCAGATTGAGAGGGAAGAATGGAGGCTTGTTGGTCTGGGAAGAAGTTGTATTGTGGAGGGGATTGGTGTTGAGATTGGTGAGGAGAGTTGTAATCAGATTGATGAGGTGATTGTTGTGGTGAATTGTAAGGAGGGTTGTAGGGAGAGTAATGTGAGGATTGGCTGGATGATTGGTAGTCTTGGAGGAGTTGAAGTGGTTGATTGATACGTGGAGGTGATTGTTGTTGTGGTTGTTCTTGTTGTTGAGCTAGTTGTTGTTGTTGTTGATACTGTTGTTGTTGTAGTGGTTCTGGAACTTGTACAGGCTGAAAAGGAACACTGAATTGCTCGAGCATGAATGGAGTCACCACAAGTGGTACATTATCATGCTTTTTCTTGTTGACCAGCCTAGTTTGGATCTTGGCACATGTCCTCTGAATAGGAACAACAGGAGAATCGTTGTACATGTGCCTATCATCAGCATTCATCTTATCATGCATAAACAACATCAGGAATCTGGGGTAGAAGCATTCAACTTTGTCATTCTTCTGAATAGATCTCTGTGAAACAGACCCCATCTTCCTTATGATCTCCCTCAGCAATATCTTCCCAAAATTGATTCGACGGTTGTAAGCTATACTGAATCCAAAGATCTGCAGCATTGAAGATATATTGCCAAAATTCTTCCTATTTGTGGGAGCAAACACCTTGGCAAGGGTGTCAAAGAACACATCCCATTCAGCTTTCAGATTTCCCTTAGACATCTTCGGGAGAAAAATCTGACCCTGATAGTGAATATCTTGAAAGAACTGTCTCAATTCATCCTCTGAAGGATCTGGCTCAAAATTGTCCCTCGGAAGTCCTAAGATCCGATTCACATCATCTACAGTTATTACAATCCTCTTCCGGTTAGGTAAATCCCCTATTAACTTGTAGTTCTCCAGGGTTGTAGAGTTGACAGCATTTGAGTAGAAGTCAAACAGAGGTTGTAGCTTAATCGGAATATCTGCAGTCATTGCTGTACTGACCAAACTCTGTCTCGAAAGAAATCTGACCCAAGTTCGGAATCTATCAGAACAGTCATCAGGGTTGAGGCTGGCACAGTAGTTAGTCTCAGCAACCACGAACTCTCCGGCCATTTTTAATAATTAAAAATTGAATTAAGCGAGAATTTTTCAAATTAAATGTGAATTCTCAAATGTCTCGCAAATTTCAACTATTAATTAAAGCTTAATTAATTAATTAATAATTCGAAATATTAAAATAATATCGAATTAAAAGTTAATTAATTTAAATGGCACTTAATCAATTAACCCACAAGCTAGCCAAACAAACAAGTCCTTAACTCAAATAACCCAACAAATCTTTAAGTCCAAATAACCCAGATTTGCCAAACAGGTCCTTAAGGCCAAAAACCCCAAATAATCAATTTCAACCAAACACGCCCTTAAATCGATAAATCCCAAACTGATCTCAGGAACCCTAAATCAACACAATCGAGTCAATCAGCGAATGAACAGCTTCGAAATCAATTAGACAAACACACGGATGTTTTCCCAGAAACGATCGAGGTCCGTGGAGTTCAAAATTACCAGCAAATCGTGGCGAAAAATGGACAGCAATTCGTTAAAAACACTCGAGAATATCAGTACCAAGCAAGCGTATGAGCTTGAAATACAAGAATCTAGCAAGTTTTCGGCAAAAACTTGAAAACCCAGATGAAGTGCGTGTATATATGTATGTATATGCTAAGGAAGAAGATGAACTTTGGGCAAGACAATATAAATTGTCTTGCTCAAATGTCTAACGGAGGTATATATACAGGCACTGCAAGACAATAGCGAATGAAGTCTCGGTAAGACAATATAAATTGTCTTGCCGAGATTAAACACACAGCAGACAAAAGAGATGTCAGTAAGGCAAATGTTGAGTCTCGGTAAGACAATTTTAAATTGTCTTGCCGAGACGAATAGAATAGGGCGAAAATAAACTGAGAAAGACTAACCAATTGTCTTGCTGTGTCAGCCATACGCGTAAGACAATTAAATTGTCTTACCGAACAGCCAACCCAAATCAGTAAGACAAACGAAATGTCTTGCTGAAATTAGAAATAATATAATATGATTAATTTAAAAGATAAAACATTTTGCAATTAAAATCAAAAATCTATAATAAAAATAATATTATAAATTACACAAATATTTTGTAAATTTCAACTTTAATTAAATATAAATATTTATGACTTTAACTTTAATTCACAAAGATGAATTAACTTAAAATCAAATATTTATGCTTAATTAATTTTGAAAAATACAAAATAAATACAAATAATTATCTAAATGCTTAGGGAATGGCACAGACTAATATACAAACATGCATAATTACTCAGAATATCATCAGATAACATACAGAAAATCATATAAAATCTAATAATATAGATATAATTATACAGAAAATTCACAAAAATATATAAAAACATATAATGCATATGAAAAAATATATACAAGAGAACTATGTCATATTTAACATCCCTAACTCACAAACCAGCTTAGAGAAAGTGGATTCATCCAGTGGCTTAGTGAAGATGTCAGCAATTTGCTCAGTCGTGGGTACAAAATGTAACACCACTGTACCATTCATGACATGTTCTCGTATGAAATGATACCTGATATCAATGTGCTTGGTTCTTGAATGTTGAACCGGATTGTTGGAAATGGCTATGGCACTTGTATTATCACAAAATATAGGAATTTTGTTTACTACAACACCATAATCATTCAGTTGGTTCTTGATCCACAAGATCTGAGCACAGCAGCTACCAGCAGCTATATACTCAGCTTCAGCAGTAGAGGTAGACACTGAGTGCTGCTTCTTGCTATACCAGGAAACCAACCGACGTCCTAGAAATTGACAGCTTCCAGACGTACTTTTCCTATCAATCCTGCATCCTGCATAATCAGAATCTGTATAGCCGGTTAAGTCAAAACCAGTATTCTTAGGGTACCAAATACCTAAGCCAGGTGTACCCTTAAGATATCTAAAGATTCTTTTGACGGCTATAAGATGTGATTCCTTAGGATCAGCTTGGAACCTAGCACACAAACATGTTGCAAACATGATATCTGGTCTACTTGCAGTAAGATAAAGTAGAGAGCCAATCATACCTCGATAGCTTGTGATATCAACTTTCTTACCAGATTTATCCTGGTCAAGCTTTGTGGCAGTGGCCATGGGTGTCTTTGCCGGTGAAGAGTCTTCTAGATTGAACTTTCGAAGAAGATCTCTGACATACTTGGATTGGCAAATGAATATTCCATCTTCCTTTTGGCTTACTTGAAGACCAAGGAAGTAGGACAGTTCACCCATCATACTCATCTCATAATTACTCTGCATTAACTTAGCAAATCTCTTGCACAAGTTATCGTTAGTAGAACCAAATATAATATCATCAACATATATTTGTACAAATATCATATCCTTATCATGCAATTTGTAAAAGAGAGTTTTGTCTATGACACCTCTAGTAAAGTTGTTTTCTATTAAAAACTCAGAGAGAGTGTCATACCATGTTCTTGGTGACTGCTTGAGTCCATAGACAGCTTTGAATAGAAAGTATACAAAATCAGCAAACTCTGGATTTTCAAAGCCAGGGGGCTGTTCCAGATATACTTCTTCTTCTAGCTTTCCATTCAGAAATGCACTTTTCACATCCATTTGATATACTTTGAAGTTGGAGTGTGCAGCAAATGCAAGAAATATTCTGATGGCTTCAAGACGAGCAACTGGAGCATAGGTTTCATCGTAATCAATTCCTTCTTCCTGAGAATAACCTTTTGCAACCAGTCTGGCTTTGTTTCTTACAACAATGCCATCACCATCTAACTTGTTACGGAAGACCCATCTAGCTCCAATGGTAGATTTTCCTTTTGGTCTTGGAACCAGGGCCCAGACTTCTTGTCTCTCAAATTGATTGAGTTCTTCTTGCATGGCAAGAACCCAATCAGGATCAGCAAGTGCTTCTTCTATTTTCTTTGGTTCTAGTTGAGATAGAAACCCAGAGAATAGACATTCATTTGTCGTAGCACTTCTAGTCCTTACACCAACATCAGGATCACCAATAATCAAATCAAAGGGATGATCTCTGCTCCAAATCCTTTCCCTTGGAAGTTGTGTCCTTGATGATTCAGCAGTATTATCATTAAGCTGAAATGTGTGACTAGTTGATCCATCAGCTCCCCCTGAGTTGTTGCCAGGTTGACTTGATGATCCACCACTGGCATCAGTGGAATCTCCAGCATTATTGCCATTTCCTCCACCATTGCCTGGATCATCATCATTGTTGTCATCTCCTGTTGCAACCTCAGGTGGAACATCATCATCTGAATCAGAATCTGGATAGTTGTCAAACTTCAGAGATTCAGATGGATCAGCAGATTGTATACTTGGAAGTTTAGTGTCATCAAATGTAACATTGACACTAACTTTCACTGACAGAGTATCAATTATAAAAACTCTATAAGCATTATTTGTATAACCAACAAAAATTGCTTCAGAAGCCTTTGGTTCAAACTTGTTCAAGTTCTCTTCACCATCCTTGAGAACATAACACTTGGCTCCAAAGACATGAAGATGTTTGACATAAGGTTTCTTGTTGTTATACAAATGAAATGGAGTTTTCATATGATCCTTGTTGATCAAAGTTCTATTCTGGGTATAGCAGGCAGTAGACACAGCTTCAGCCCAAAAGTACAGAGGAAGCTTTGCTTCAGCAATCATAGTCCTTGCAGCTTCAATCAGTGTACGATTCTTCCTTTCGACGACTCCATTCTGCTGAGGAGTCCTTGGTGCTGAATACTGCCTTCTAATTCCCTTTTCAGAGTAAAAATTGATTAGAGTTTGATTCTTAAACTCAGTTCCATTGTCTGATCTTACAGCTTTTACTGGAACACCTTTTTCCAACTCAACCAACTTGATATGATCAATTACTGTCAGGGGAGTTTCATCCTTGGAAGACAGGAAGTAAACCCAAGTAAATTTTGAGAAGTCATCCACAATAACCAAGGCATATCTTCCTCCATCAATGGATGCAACATTCACGGGGCCAAACAAATCCATATGCAACAAATGAAGTGGATCTGTAATGGTATTGATGGTTTTGCCTTTGTGAGATGCTCTCTTCGCTTTTCCTTTCTGACAAGCTTCACAGAGATCATCAGATGAGAATTCCAGGGAAGGCAAACCTCTCACTAGATCTCTCTTGACTAGAGAGTTCATGGTTTTGAAGTTGAGGTGTGAGAGTTTCTTATGCCATAACCAACTATCTTCAGCAGATGCTTTGGCGTAGAAGCAGTGAACTTCGTTTCCAGGTCCTGAAGACAAATCAGCTACGAATATATTGCCTTTCCTTATGCCACATAGTGAAGGACGCTTATCCTTGATATGTTTAATGATACATATCTCCTTTTCAAAATGAACATAATAACCTTTGTCACAGAATTGACTGACACTCAGGAGATTATGTTGAAGTCCTTCAACTATTGCAATATCTTCTATGATGATCCTTCCAATTTTGTACTTGCCATATCCCACAGTACGACCTTTGCTATTATCAGCAAAACTGACTGTAGGGCCAGCTCCTTCTCTTATGTCCTCCAGCAGGGATTTATTGCCAGTCATGTGCATTGACGCTCCACTGTCAAGCACCCAGGTAACACGTACAACTCCACTGGCACCCTGCAAAAGACAACTTGATTAGACAGTCTTTGGGACCCACACTTGATTGGGTCCGGCAGTCTTAAAGAACTGATTTCTATTAGGTAATACAACAGAGCCTCTTGGACTGATACTTGGTTCAGATTTGACTGAACTTACTTCCTTAACAACAGCCTTATAAACCATGGTTTTAGGCTTTGGAACATAAGTCTCCTTTCTCTTGTGAGAAGGACTAGCAGTCTTTGATCTAGCATGCTTGTTGTTTGTGTGTTGTCTAGGTGATGTGTTTTCATTTTTAGCATGCAAATTTTTAAAATAAGCAGACATCAAATTGAAAGCACAAGTCATACAATTATCAACACTACAAGATTTATGACATGCATCAAAAGCAGGAGCAACAGAAGTATCAGTCATAGTAGTAGGAACATCAATAGATTCTACTCTAACCTTGTTATCAGATTTAAAGTTCTCAGTAGAATGACATCTATTGTTCTTGTTCTTACTATTAACAAAATTATTGGGCTTGTTGAATTTAGTTCTCTCAGAGTTGACACCTAAACCAGCTTTAGGCAACCTAACATTGCCTTTCACTTTAATTGGTTTTAGGTTTGTCAGAATCTCATCTCTCATCTCATTACTCTCTTTCATTTTAAGGTCTTCCTGTTTTAGTTCATATCTAATGACAACAGGAGTCTCTAAAAGAGGTTCAGCTTCTGAGGTTTTAAACAAAGGTTTAAGGGAATCTTTCAAAACAAAAGGAATCCCTCTCTCTTCAGCACTCTTCTTAAAAGGAGTAATGTTACTAGCCTTACCTACAGATTTGTTATAGTCAAAGCCTATTCCAACAGTTCTCTTGATCTCTTGTTTATCATTAAGTTCTTTGACTATCAAGGAGGCATCCTTAAAGGCTTTACATTTCACTTTCTCTTCATCTAGCTGAAGTCTTAAAGCAATCTCACCTTTCTCTAGAACTTTGACTTTAGCACATTGTAATCCTAAGTCCATAGTCAATTGCTCTATTTTAGGTTTTAATACTTTCATCTCATTCATTTTATAAGCATGAATTTCTAAGACTAAAGTATCAATTTTAAGATTAGCAGCTTTCATCCTTTTAATAGCATCATCTCTTTCAAGTCCTAATTGCATAAACAGTTTAGGGCATGTAGGATCTACCTGAAAGCTTCCAGCAGGAGGAGGTGAAGATGATCCAGTAGTAGCCATGAAAGCAACATTTCCTAGCTGCTCCTCTTCATCACTATCTGTATCATCCCAGCTTTTGCCTTCTGCCAGATAAGACTTGCTTTTGAAACCTTGACTTCCAGAAGTACCATGATGCTTTCTAACCAGTGCATCATACTTCTGCTTCAGCTCATCATACGAATCTTTTCTTTTTCCTTGAACCTTGGGCTGTTTGCATTCAGTTGCAAAGTGTCCAGGTTCACCACAATTGAAGCATTTGAACTTGCTTCTGTCCACCATCCCAGTCTTATATCCTCCTTTGCTTGTAGAAGATGAATAGCCTCCCTTCTGAAACTTACTAACAGTAGGTTTGTATTTATAGGAAGGGTTCTTCCGGAATCTCATGTTTCCAAACTTCTTGGCAAACAGTGATAGAGATTGATCTTCTAACTGTTCCAGCTCTTCCATTGTATAGAACTCTTCGTCACCACTGGTAGAAGCAGTCTGACCCATCTCAGGTACAACAAATTCCTGAGTAGTCTCAGAAGGAACAACAACATCCTTCTTCTTTTCTTCCAGTACAGGTGACTCAACAACTAGAGCTCTCGAATGGTTCTGTGTTTTACCCCAGCCATATCTCTGTTTACTCTGAACTTGCTCCAGTTCATAAGTTTTCAAAACTCCGTAGAGTCTTTCCAGAGAAATCTCATTCAGGTCTCTGCTTTCCCTGATGGCAGTGATTCTGTGTTCCAGATGTTCAGGAAGGGTTAAGAGAAACTTCATGTTGACCTCTTTCTTGTCGTAGAATTTCCCATTCAGATTTAAATTATTTATCAAATTATTAAGTCTGATAAATACTTCTGAAATCCCTTCACCGGGATGAGAACCAAACTGTTCATACTGAGCCATCAGTATCTCTTTCTTGTTTTCCCTCACTTCCTCTGAGCCTTCATTGATAATCTCTAATGTATCCCAGATTTGCTTGGCGTTCGTACAATTTACAACAGCATTGTACATTACTGGATTTAGAGATTCAACCAAGATTAGTTGAAGAGCATCATCTAAGTTCATCTGATCACTCTCTTCGTCTGTGTACTCAGAAAGTTCTTTCGGAATGACCTGATGAGGTATCAACACACCATCCTCTTCGTGTGCTAATATGACCTTCATCGGAGTAGTAACACCTTTGTCTAAAATCCCAATGTATTTTCTGTTCGCAGTGCGGAGGAATAGGAACATGTGCCTCTTCCATAGGCCAAAGTGTTCCTGGCTGAACGGTGGGATTTTGATGCTACTGATCTTTTGTGTACTCATGTTTAAGGATTTGAAGTGAATAGTGTTTGGAGAGATTTAGATTTTTGAAAGAAAAATATTTTAAATCAAAATTAATTTTTGGAATAAAATTAATTCGAATAAAAAATATTTGGACGTTACAGAGTGTGTATAGGATCTGATACGGAAAAATGGTATCAACCGCTCTGATGCCAATTGTTAGGTCCAGATATGATTGTAGAAGGGGGGGTTGAATACAATCAGTACCAAATCGTCGCGGAAGTTAATCTGATTGAATATGATTTGTTAATCAGATTATAATTAATTAATATAACAATGTTTGACGTCGTTATAAAATTAAGATGGTTCAGTTTTAATGTCCACTAAAGTTCGTAGAATAAATTCGACAGGGTATATTCTAGATTTTAGTGATTAAAACAACCGGGTTATCAAAGCACAGAAAACTGTGGATATAACGATCAAGCAAGTTACGAACAACTTGAAAGCTTTACAAATGCTTTGATTACAAAGTGAATGAACACTTGAAAATGAAGGATGCAATGCCATATTTATAGGCAAAGCATTTGTACTTGTAAGACAATTGAAAGACAAGACAATTGAAAGTTGCAAAGACAAAGTAGCAAGGGCAAGACAATTACAATTGCCTATCAAGCTAAAAGCATGGCAGAAAGACAATCTTAAGGCACGCAAGACAATTTATAGTTCGGTCAGACAATTAAATTGTCTTGGCAGTGTTGTTCTCTCGGCCAGACAATCCAATTGTCTTGGCAGAGCATCTTCGGTCAGACAATCAAAGATTGTCTTGAAAGACTCAGGAATTGTCTTGCAGGCATTCCCTCGGTCAGACAATCTATTGTCTTGCAGGCAATGCAACTTCGGTCAGACAATTCCTAATTGTCTTGGCAGAATTGATCTTTCGGCCAGACAATCAAGGATTGTCTTGGCAAAGCATATTCGGGCAGACAATTGATTGTCTTGCAGAGCTGAAATATTCGGTAAGACAATCTTGATTGTCTTGCAGAACAAGAGTGGATGATTGATTATAATTGTAGATTATATTTAAATAGAAAATTATCCACTTAATTAATTTAATCATATAAATTCATAAATTAAATTAATTCGAGAGTGAATTAATTTAACAAATAAATTACATAATTAATTTAATTATTTTGAGAAGTGAAATAATAATCTATTAAATATTTAATCATCTATTCATCAGTAGAATTGCTTTGCGTCTTCTTTAAACATTAATAACTCCGTCTTGATCAGTCGAACGAACGAATCACCAACTCTGCTTGACTTCAAATATTCAATTTGAATAACTGATACACAGATGCACTGTCTGGTTCATCTGTATCTAGTTAAATCAAATATTCTTTGTCAAATAAACATTAAGAATTTGATTTGTTCGTCGAGTCTTCGTCTTGTAAGTACATCTTCATTAAATGGAATCTTCTGATAAAATAAAGTATAGAAACTTTATATCTTCTGAACTCCTGGACGTGCCACAAAAGATTATTTGTGCACTGAGGCTTGAACATATTAATGAACTTCTTTCAGTGGTGAGCAGCAGCATCCTGGAATTTATCTGACATATAATTCCCATAAATCATTTGACGTTCTTCGTACGGATTCCGTTGACTTGCTATTTACTGAGCTTTCTTATCTGAATTGAGTTGTACCTCTTTAAATACAAATAGGCTGAGCATATGCCTTTCATTATATCATCTACATAAATTTGAACCAGAATAAAGGCACCATTTACATTTCTGTAAAATAGTGTTTTATCCACATTTCCTCTGGAAAAATGATTATCTAACAAGAATTGAGACAGAGTGTCATACCATGCCCTTGGTGCTTGCTTTAGTCCATAGAGTGCTTTTAATAAAAAGTAAACATACTCTGGAAATTCTGGATCTTCAAAACCAGGAGGCTGACTGACATATACCTCCTCTTCCAGTTCACCATTTAGAAAAGCACTCTTGACATCCATTTGATAAACTTTAAAATTTGCATGAGCAGCATAGGCCAGGAAGATTCTTATTGCTTCCAGTCTTGCAACTGGTGCAAAGGTCTCATCAAAATCAATTCCTTCAGATTGAGAGTATCCTTTAGCAACAAGCTTTGCCTTGTTTCTGGTGACAACTCCATTCTCATCCACCTTGTTTCTGAATACCCACCTTGTTCCTACAATTGTTCTGTTTTTAGGTTTGGGTACCAGCTTCCATACATTGTTTCTCTCAAATTGATTTAATTCTTCTTGCATAGCAAGAACCCAATCAGCATCTTTGAGAGCATCTTCTATGACTTTAGGTTCATCCTGTGAAAGGAATGCACTGTACAAACACTCATCTTGAGTTGCTCTTCTTGTTTGTACAGATGCATTTGCATCTCCAATAATTAGCTCAAAAGGATGATCTCTTGTCCACTTTCTTTGTGGTGGAAGTGATTGTCTTGATGATGTGGCTTCATTATTGAAGTTCAGGTTTCCATGTTGGAAAGCTCCCCCTAAATTTGACATCTCATCATTTCTAGACTGATTGAAACTTTGAGACATTCTTTCAACTGATGATCCTTGAGGTGTTTCAACTGATCCCTCCAATGTAGTTTCAACTGATGCTTCAGTTGAATTTCCAATGGCAGTTGTTTCTTGCACCAGAGAGTTATCAGTTGGAACATTAATCCCAGGATTAATTCCAACATTTTGAATAATGTCATCATCATCATCACTGTCATACAGATCACCTTCACCTTCATTCACAAATCTGAGATTATCATGAAATCCTTCATCTGAGAATCCTTGAATCTTCTTATCATCAAAAATTACATGGATTGATTCCATAACAATGTTGGTTCTCAGATTATATACTCTAAATGATTTTCCATCAGAGTATCCAACAAAAATAGCTTCATCTGCCTTGGCCTCAAATTTTCCAAGATTTTCACCTTGATTTCTTAGAACATAACACCTGCATCCAAATACATGAAGAAAGCTAATTGTTGGCTTCTTTCCTTTGAAGAGTTGGAAGGGAGTTAGATTATGAGGTTGGAAGTTGAGCTTTATTAATCATGGTTCTTGCAGCCTCAATAAGAGTTCTATTCTTCCTTTCAACAACACCATTTTGTTGTGGAGTTCTTGGTGCAGAGAACTCATGAATAATTCCCTCTTCTTCACAAAATTCTTTCATCACAGAGTTCTTGAATTCTGTTCTATTGTCACTTCTTATCCTTCCAACTTTGACATCTGGATTGTTGTTTAATGCCTTGATATGATTGATGATGATTTTCCCAACTTCATCCTTAGAATGCAGGAAGAAAGTCCAAGTAAATTTTGAAAAATCATCAACAATCACTAAGCAATATTTCTTCTTTGAAATGGACATTATGTTGACTGGTCCAAATAAATCCATATGCAAGAGCTGAAGGGGCTTCACAATTGATGAAAGAGATTTGCTTTTGAAAGAGCTTCTCTTTTGCTTTCCTAGCTGACAAGCTCCACAAAGTCCATCTTTGGAGAATTCCAGCTTAGGTAGACCTCTTACCAAGTCCTTCTTTACTAACTCATTCAAGGTTTTGAAATTTAGATGAGACAATCTCTTATGCCATAGCCAACTGTCATCTGAGCTTGCTTTGCTGAGAAGGCAAGTGATAGATTCAGACTTTACAGAATTAAAGTCAGCTACATACACATTTCCTTTCCTTTGTCCAATCAGAACCACATTGTTGTCATCTCCTTTGGTGACAACACAGGCTGCAGGAGTGAAATTAACTTTGTAACCTTTGTCACAGAGCTGACTGATGCTAAGCAAGTTGTGCTTAAGACCAGACACCAATGCAACTTCATCAATGATGACATTCTCTTTTGCAATCAAGCCATATCCCATAGTATATCCTTTGCTGTCATCTCCAAAGGTAATGCTAGGGCCAGCTTTCTCCACAAACTTTGTGAGCAGGGAGGAATCACCAGTCATGTGCCTGGAGCATCCACTATCCAAGTACCACAAATTCTTCTTGTGGTTTCCCTGCACACATTTCACAAACAGATCAAGTTGATTTTGGTACCCAAATTGCTTTGGGTCCAGATTTGTTAGTCTTAACAGCCTTTTCCACTTTCTCAACCTTTTCCTTGGATTGAATTGGTTCAATCTTTGTTTTTGGTTGAGAAATTGGAATATCAACTCTGTTTTCAAACACAGGTCTTTGAAGTATGCATACATTGTTCATTCCATGCAAATTTGAATGAAATTGAGGCATGTTAAAAGCATTAAAATAAGGATTGAACATATATGGCATGTTAGGCTGAGAATAAGGATTGTGAGGCAATAAACCAGGCATCATATTCATAGCAGATAAATTCATGTGAGGAACAGATGTCATAGGAATAGGCAGAGATAAATTAGGAGCAATCACAGTTTTACAATTAGCAGATAAATGATTTACACTACCACACTTACTGCAGGTTTTCCTAAGAGCACTAGCATTGGGAGTGTAATTTATGCTCACTAGTATCCAACTTCTTCTTGTTCTTGTTACTGGAATTAAGAGTGTTATTAACACTATCACTGGTCTCAGAAGAACTATTCTCACTTTTAACAAAATTCTTTTTAACAGGACCATATTTCTTGTTAAGCTTTTTGAGAACATTCTTGTCAACTGATGACTCTCATCAGTTGAGACTTTGCTTTTCAACTGATGATCATCATCAGTATCCTCATCACTTGAACTGTTCTCAGATACCTCAAGCACTTTCTTATTCCTCTTCCATTCATTTTCTACAAAAGTCTCTCTACCTTGCATGTTAATGATATTGGTGGAAGCATCTCTTCCAGATTTCCATTTGGCAATAATCTCTTGTTCCTTATCAAGCTGCTTTCTTATGATCTCTTCTCTTTTCAGAACAACCAAGAGATCATCCTTGGCTGTCTGACACTCAATTTTCAGCTTCTCAAACTCAATAAATTGAGCTTCTAAGGCACTGTTTCTATCACTAAGAAAGGTGTTAGCTTCCTTAATCCTACTATTTTCCTTAGTGAGAGATTTTAAAGAAACATGCAAATGATACAATTCTGTAGACATTTCATTTATGGTAGCATTGCATTCATCTTTAGTTAACTCAACTAGGTTTGTAGTGAATATCTGACTACTGCTTCCAGTGTTTTCTTCCTGATCTGTGGAGTTGGCCATTAGAGCTAGATTGACAAACTCCTCCTCTTCATCAGAATCATCTCCAGCTGCCCAATCATCCTTTGTGATGAATGCTCTTTCCTTTTGTTTGAGAAGTTCATAATATTTCTTTTTGTAGTCAATGTTTTCACTTGACTTCTTCTCAACTTTAGGCTGTCTGCACTCATTTGCAAAGTGACCTGCATTCCCACAGTTGAAGCACTTGAATTTTGATCTGTCTACCATGCTTCTATCAGACTTGGGATTGCCTTTAAATGATTTTGCAGAATTAAAATTCTTTTTGAATTTTAGTTTGGAGAATCTTCTTGACAGGAAGGCTAGATGCTCATCAATTCCATCACTTTCTTCACCAGAATCAACTACATCTTTCTCTTTTCTTTTTCATTTGCTTGACTCTGAGCTCTCCTCTTTGACCAACTTCTCAGTTTCTTCAACTTGAGACTTTCCCTTGTCCTTGACAGTATCCTCTAGAGATGCAACTAGAGCCACAGATGAATGCCCTTTCTTTTGGCTTTTCTCAATTTCTTCATCTTGCTCCATTTCAAGCTCATAAGTCTTTAAGGTTCCATACAGTCTCTCTAGAGTATAATCTTTAAATTCTTGTGTATTTCTGAGAGAGACTGTCATGGGTTTCCATTCTTTGGGAAGAGCTCTTAAGAATTTCAAGTTTGAATCCTTAACTTGATATACTCTTCCAAAGAGCTTTAGACCATTTAACAGTTTTTGAAATCTGTTAAATATATCACTCAAACTTTCACCAGCCTTGAAATGGAATGACTCATATTGTTGAATCAGAAGCTGCATTTTGTTCTCTCTCACTTGCTCATTCCCTTCACAGATGGTCCTGATGGTGTCCCAAACTTCTTTGGCACTTGTGCAGCTGATAACACTATCAATCATTTCTTGATCCAAACCATTGACCAGAAGGTTCATGGTTTTCTTGTCCTTGTGCACTTCTTCAGTATCTTCTTGAGAATATTCATGGATAGGTTTTGGAATCATCTTACCTGCCATGTCTTCACCATCAGCTCCCATACTGGTGCAGACCTTCATGGGACATGAGGTCCTTTTTCAATGCAGTTCACATAGCTTTCATCAGTGGACAACAAATGCAGATGCATTCTCACTTTCCAGTGAAAATAGTTGTCTTTGTCAAGAACAGGAATCTTCACTCCAGCATCCTCCTTTCCCATCTTTCTTTAGCAGTGTTGATCTTTTTCCCTGTTTGTTGGGAACCTCGCTCTGATACCAATTGTTATTTTACACCAACTATAAGAAAGATTGTAGAAGGGGGGGTTGAATACAATCTTTTACAAATTAAAAGATTCAAGGAACAATACACTTAATCACAGTAAAACAGAAAACACCAAGTATTTAAAAATACGGGTGGATTGAATGATCCACCCGTGAGATTTTATATAGAAGAATCTGTGGATTGATTACAATTCGCACAGCTGCTGGTTCATCACTCAAACAAGTTCTAACTCTCAGATTTTTGTCTCAAGTAATTTGAACAAGTTCAACTGATGCTTCTAACTTGGTTATATACTCCAAGTTTTACAAAGCTTTTAGCTAGATTACAAAATGCACTCTAATCTAAAAACAATGCTGCACAACTTTGTCTTATGCATGCTTTCTGAGATGTCTTCATCTTTGACCATCATCTTGATTTGATCCAGATTGCATTGCATGAGATAAGTATGTTTCTGCTTCTTCTTTATTTTCCTAATTAGGCTTCCATGTCTATTTTAGTGTAATTCGATCCATGTGATTTGTCAGACTTAAGCTCTAGTCATTTTCAACTGCTCTTTGCTTCATCAGTTGAAAGTTCTGGTTGCTTTCAACTGCTCTTGACTTTATCAGTTGAATGCTAGGCTCATCAGTTGAATGAATTACAAACTTCATCAGTTGAATGCTGTTCCAGTCTCATCAGTTGAATTCCTCAGCATCATCAGTTGAATACTTTGTCTTCAGTTGAATGCTTGATTTTCATCAGTTGAAACATCATCCAGTCTTCATCAGTTGAATAGTGACATCTTATCAGTTGAATATCCTTCACTTAGATAAAATTACATGGCATTGGATATTTACAATTAGCCATCCTATTCTACCCATCCGTTGATAATTCCCAAAGATAAGAAATATATAACAATTACAACTGAAATTTGATAAAGATTCTAAGCAAGACATGTTACAAAATGTTTATGTTATCATCAAAAATTATTGATTCCTAACAGAAACCATCGCATCTACAACAGTACTCTCAAGGAGTGGTTAGTCTCTTAATAATCTTGTTAAAGTTGTTATTATCTTTTGTTAAATGCATATAATAAAGTATGTAACCTCTCCTGGTGAGTTAGATGGTACCAATGAAGTTCAAAGATATTACAGATGGGTGGAAACTGTTCGAATTAATTGAAGTTGTAGATGGAATTAGACGTTGGAATATACAAATTAAGAAGAGGAACAGTACAACTGAATTACACAGAGGCTGGGAAATAATGTGGAAAGATTTGGAATTGAAGGCTGGAGATACATGTGTTTTTGAGAGCTATGGATCAAAATCAAAATTTCATGTGAAAGTTCTTTATTGGGTAAGTTAAGCTTGGATTTGACAGTTGTGGTTTTATTGATGGTTTCTTAAGCTTGTTTCATCATCAATGGCACAAACTTTAGTGCTAATCTGTTTTGTTTGATGGATTTGTTTTTATTTGCTCTTTTGGATATTGTGTGGAATAGTATAAAATTTATGTTTCTGTGTTTATTTCTCAAGGATTGATTCTTCATATCTCTTGTCAAGTTCATATCATTTGCAAAAACATTGATGCTGTCAATATGTTTTATAGGGAATTGACAAAAGTGTCAACTGAGTTTATATAACAGTTAAGGAAATTTGGTATATAGCGAAATTAAGGAACAAATCATTTATTTAGGAATACACGTTAATTTTAAAACGACACATTGAACATATATTCGTGATTTATATTGGAATGTCAGTTGCTACTTATTATACTGGACTACCGCTCATGAAGTCGGCAGATTTATTTGAAATTATACAGGATCTGAAAACTAACAAAGTTTAGTTACTTCACTAATATTTGTTCTCTTCATTTGTTGCAATCGTGTGTCTTACCTTTGTGCACACATTTTTTATTTGTTCGACTGGGTACATAAGAGTATTAATTTTGAAATTTTTTGGTTTTCAGAAAAAAATAACTTCATCAAATTTTTGTTTCAGAGTAAAAAGAATTAAAACGAATATTTGTACTATTTAGTTGACCTACTAAAAGATAATTTCGCAAGTCAAAAGTAATTTGTAAAAAATCGAGTAGAGTATTTGAGTAAATGAAAAGTTAATAAAAGATGTCAATTTTAAATTTTAATTCTCGATATTATACGTTCGATAAATAACATATTCTTACCGAATATAGAGTGAAGCAAAAATTTATGTTATATTATAAGAACCCAATAGGGGTACAATTTGTAGTCGTACAAAAATTTGGTTCGGTACCCTCTTCTAAAATTAAAATTCTACAACATGTGGATATCAATGAAACAGTTTTATACAAAGAACACTCCTTATGTATATTAATAATTTTTAAATGTAATTAACAATTTGTTGGAAAAGGTGAAGCTTGTGGACACCTGTTAAACAGTTTTATACAGTAACAACATTCAACACTCCTTATGTATACTAATATTGTTTTTGAATAAAATTTATAATTAGTTTAAAAAAGTGAAACTATTATTAATAACATGTATTACTATTTAAAAAATAGACAAATGCATAAGTAATTATAAATGTACAATTTGCAATATCTTTTATCTAAAATACCTATAAATCCAATTCAAATCTGAAATTGTGGTACAACAAAAGATTGTTCAATATACGGGGCATCTGTATCCCTAATCTCAGTTGGTGTAACTGATGGATATGAACACTGGTCTATCACCGTTTTTTTATGTGCGCAGGTCAATTGTGATTCCACTATTTTCAGTGATGTTGGTGTCGACTGGATTGCTTGAGAAACTTTTGGAATCATTTTTATTGTCAAGAATATTTATATTCTATTTGTTAAGCAATCTGAAAACAAAGTGGCTATTTGTTTAGCTCGATTTTTGTTTCACAATCAGGTTGTAGTTGTCAGTTTGGGAGTTTGTCCCGACTGTGTTCTTATGTTCTATGTTCAATAAAATCTTATTGTTCATCAAAAAAAAATACTATAAATAATTAAAGACGCTACTTTTTAATTATAACGTATTCTACTCAAATTCAACTCTAACGTGTTCTTTTTGATTACAAACACGAACCATTACGTAACATACAAAGATATATGAAATATGAAAAATTAATTTAAAATTAATTGAATAATAAATTGTCACATGTAATTAATACAACAAAACTCTTTATAGGTAGATACAAAATTCTAAAAACTAAAATTCCGTTAGAAGATATGATTAGTTGGTTAATATAATTTAACTAAAATCAAATTCGTTAATTCTAAATTACTAATTGAATTGTGTTAAGATTTATATTGTAATTAATGAATTACGTATTATATACCTGCTCGTGTTCTGCAATTGTTAAAGGCTAGTATTTTATAAAATGTGAAACAAATCATTTGCATTATTAGGTTAATGGAAAAGTTACATTGTCTGTACCAACTAAGTTTAGTTTTATAATGCTGGTATAATTTTGTCGTTTACTAAGTCTGAAATTATAATCTATGTGGTGTAATTTGTTATTTGACAATGTTAGTTTATCTTCTTTCTAATGAAAATTAGCAGTTCTTGCTGAAATGTACTTTGCCCTTATTACAGTGATGTTCTCCATCGGTCTTGAAAATTTAAGTCGTTTGATTTTTTGGCAGTGACTTCCAAGTTGTTTGACTGCACAGTGAATATAATTATTTTCGGATTTTTTTTGGTTGAATACAATTTTATGATTAATATTATTGTTGAGAAAGAAAAAGTTGTGTGAATAATGTTTGTAGGTATGCGGTCAAAAGATCTAAAATTTGTGCCAAAAAGACAAACGACTTATATTTCAAAATGGAAGACGCATACATTTTTCTAAAAGATTGAATTTTTATTGTAATTATCATTTTAAAAGGATTTAATTAAATATGTGAAAATATGCTTTTGTTTTAGGTAAGGTAAGCGAGAGAAAATAGTGGCGTAAACATAATTAGTGTGTAATTAGAATTGTATGTTGTCTAGGTAAACGTAAATTTGTCATATCTTCGTTTTATAATTATCAAGGGTTATTGGCTTGTTCTACTCAGTCTGATCGGATTGTATTGGGTTGAAGTCCAACATTAGAAGACAATAGTTCTTTGAAACGGTATAGTCATACATCTTTTATCTTTACTAAATCCGATTTTGTTTTGTTCACATGCAGCTTTCAGTATAGATTTTGATGTAAATTGGATTGAATAATGGAATCTGCCGGTGTGATTGTAGAGAGATGGATCAAACCCCTCACATCTGTTGACCTCTCCTTAGATGAAATGGTTAGTACGAAATAATTTTTATTAGTTAGAATTATGTGTTCTGTTGTTTGAATTTTGTGATTGAACAGGAGGTGCCGAAAAAGATTGTCATCAAATATAGTCATCTCTTTGAAAGTACGTTTCTATTGAGATTTCGCAATGGCTATGAAATTCCCATTGTTTACAATGTTACAAAGGGTACTTTAGTGGGGCTTTCCACCTTGTATCAAGACTTTGGCCTAAAAGGGTTAGAGTTTTTGATTTTTGAGTTTGACGGATGCTCTAACTTGAATGCCTATGTTGTTGGAACTAATCTTATAGAGATTGAGTACCCGCGTGTTGTTCATCGTATGAGAACTAAGCGTCCTCGAGTGGGTAATATTATGAATTTTCTTTACTGATTTTTTTTTGATTTATTTGGTGAATTTTATTGTCTGTATTAAATTGTTTTTGTTCTCAAATGTATGTGTTGGTGTCTGTTCAAAACGAAGGTTTGAGATTTGTGCATTTTGTGAAAGATGAGGAGCCTTTATGTGATGAATTGGTAATTACTTCATCTAGGAGTTCAAATGTTATTTTTGAAATAAAGGAATAAATTGGGTAACATGTGTATGAAAATCTATGTATGTTTGTAGGAGCCTCCAATCTCATTTAAAAGAGCATGTCCAATGTTGCGTGGTTTTGAAGAATTTGTTTTCAGTAATGGTAAGAAGATTGTAGGTTGTTACAATCACGGTACTAGTAGATTTCATGGTTTTCGTCAGTTTGCTTCCATTTTAGGCATTAAGAACTTTGCACAGTTCAACTTGGTCTTGATAAATTACGAAGAAAAATGGGAAAAAACGGTTTCATTCTTTGATGATAGCTTCGTGGAGGTCTTTTTCTCAGGGACACCATTGTCAACAGGTAAATCTGGTTTGCCTCGTATTCATACTTTGATTGTATTTCAGTAAGTGCTGCAACGCTTGCTAATTCGTTATGCATCTGTTGGACAGGTTATAACTTACATAATCCAATTGTACGTGGAAAAATTGAGATAGTTGTCCAGCATTGTCATATGTATAAACATAGCTATGGGGTGGTATGCTTTGAAAATCTTTATCCGTTTCAATTATTTTCTCATTCTCAGTTTACCATCTGAACTGTATCACTGCAAATCATTTGTGTAATACTGGTGTAGGATATCCCTGCTGAATACGTACAGCTTACCACTTTCTGGAGAAAAACAGAATACATCAATGTCTACTCTGGCAACACTGTTTGGAAGCTATAGGTTAAGAGTCGCAGAGAAAATTCTAGGCGTAATACAATTAATGATGGCTGGATAAAGTTCAGAGATGATTTGGGCTTGGCAGAGGGAGACGTTGTTGTATTAGAGTGTGCAGATTACTCAAGCCGACATTTTGCTGTGCGAGTTATTAAGAATATTACTCCGTAAATAGTAGTATTTTGTATTACTATTTTAGGCACCTTTGGAGATATTCTGTTTCCATTGCATTTAGATTTCCTAAGTTTCTTCCTCGTTGGTGTAGTATCTGACTTAACTGCCGGTGCTGGATAATTTTTATGTGTTTGATAAGCTTTGCAGGACAAACTACGTTTTTGGAATGTTATTATTCTTTGGTTAAAATTCTAATCGACTATGTATCTTTGCTTCTGACATGGTTTAGAATTCAGTACATAGAAGATATCACAATGTACCTTGGTGCATTGTAAATATATTGTACTCTGTATGTTGGCACATATAATTTTATGTGTATTAATGTTAGTTTACGATTTCATTGAAAGAGTTGCAAGAAGATTTAAATAAGTATTTAAGTGTGGCAGAGAAACAGATAATTGACCTCAAGATTTGGAGTAGCAGATTCATCTGCATGATATCTTGCTCACAGTGTTGAACAATAGAAAAGGTTTAATAATATAACATTGTTCTTTTCATTACACCAAGAACAGAAATAAATTAACATTTGTAAGGTCATCTCCAACAGTGGAACCAGTTTCTGGCCTAAATCTTGGTCCAAATTTACACTGAACCATCTCTCGATTCCAACAGTTTAGCCTAAATTTTTGTCCAAATTCATATATCAATATTGTATTCCTCTAACAATTTTTAAATTATTATTCTATTTTTTTTTACCATAATATAAGATTTCATATTAATATTAAACTCAATCAATTCATTAAATTAGAAAACCACTAAATATAAACAAAGAAAATAAAAGAAAATTTAAAATTTTATTTAGGTAACTAAAATAAAATTTACAAAGATTCAATACTACTCCGAATTAATATATCGTTTCCAGAAATGCTCAATTAATGCATATGGAAGTGCAATATGAGCTTTTCTATTTTTTATTTTTCGATGTCGTCCAAGAAGTTGTTGAAATCGGCCCAAGCTTTAGGCCATTGTATTACATAGTAATACATGTTTATTAGAATATGTTTTCCTAAGAAACTCATTAGCGACAACATATGTTCAAAAATCGTTTATTTTATATATGACGTTTAAGTTTTTTGCTATATATTATTAAGTGTTGTGATCAAATAGTTGAAAAGAATTATTTTCGTAAATATTTCTTTAGTGAATAAATTAATGTAATAAAAAATTTTATTCACAAAAAGGAAAATGAAAAGTGACAATAACAGAATTAAGTGAGTAAAACTGAGAATACGTGCGTTAGCAAAAGATCAGTACACTGTACAGTGGCTACATCTTGAAGTACAGCCTACATACACAGTTCCATCTGAGTCCATTCTGGGTTAAACATCATTTAATGAAAAAAAAACGCTTACTTTTCATTAGTCACAGGTCTTATACAGCAGTCACATATCTACGACTTGACATGCATGAAGAAAAAATCGCGTTATGAGTATATTTACTGACGCAACAGAGAGAAGATGACAAATTTCTTCATTAACATATAATATAATAACTCATACATTCAAGCGTAATATTTATAACAAACATAATCTTACTAATATCCTCTGAAAACTTTAAAGTTTATCATCAGAATCATACACTCAGAGCAAGTAGCTGTGACAATTTCTCTGTAACCGCAGCCGAGACCGTATGGGTCCATGTTATGAGCCTTCCCAGATACATATGATGAACAGACGCCATTCTGTGGAAAAATATCAGGGCGATCAAGCCAAAAACGATTGTATTTTCCAAAACGTCCTTTTAAAGCCCTGCAATTCTTTTCCAAGTCGAAGCTAAATTCGGCAGACTCAAATATCTTCTGCTGGAGGATCTGGCCGTTCTGTTTAAGTGTTGATGGATCGTATATAGTTTTAAACACGTAGTAAGCAAGGAAGCACAGATTATCATCATCTGCTATGTTTGATAGAGTATGAAGCTGCTGGGTTGGATTGTTACCTCGAATCAGTTTTTTACATGCATGATAGCAAAGAGCTCCTTTGACTCCAATGTTTACCGTGTGTTTAACAAAATTGTTGAAGACCCTACACTCGAGATTCTTGAAGGGTTCGATAACCTCATGCACCTTACTCCAGTCTAAGTTGTGTAGAAGTTTATTAATAGCTTCTGGTGTTTGGAAAGGAAACCAGACTTGAATAAGAAAGAAGAGGTCAATAAAACCATCTTGCTGCAAGAGATGACATATTTTCAGAAGGACGTCGATGTCAAGTAGCAGCAGCGGAGACATTGGTCGAATGGATCTGGGCTTTTTTTGAAGAGGTTTAGCTGAGGTCGGATTCATCTTTTTGTAGATCAAAAGGTTTGTAGTGACATGCGAAGTATCCAAGGGTATAAGTAGTATGCTAATAGTCCTCAGTCTTCTGACTCTTCATGTTTACCGTGTGTAATGTCATTTAATTAAAGAAAGCTAAGAGACCCAGCGTGTATACTCACATGCTTTTAAAATTTGTTTTTTCCTTTTAATTTTTTAATGTTTTACTGATGTGAGTCGTTTTCCAACTTTTTCAAAGGAATGATTTATTTTTTTATTTTACGGTGTCAATAATAAAATATTGTACATTTTTTAACAAACTTAAACTGTTATTAACAACAATTTAAAATAATAAAAAAATAAATTACTAAATGATGTAATGTAGATAATTGTTATTTTTCTGTAAAGACAAACCAACAAAATATTACAACAAATAATTTCATGATATATTTTATTTGATAAAAATTGATATTCACTATAATTTTTTATTATAAAAGTGGAACAGCCTAAAGGCAGACATCAGACATGTAAACGGTGTCGTGGGATCAAAAATACTTTTTGGGCATTATGTATAAGGCCCATTTCATAGAAAAGCATATAAATATATTTTGTCATAAGTAAACAACATATTGGACTTTGTTGGGCCTCTGCTAATTACATTAGGATAGAATGCACTGGACTTTGTTTTAAAATTTTATTGATTTAAATAAATCCTTAATATCTTTATTCTTATTTCTAATATAATACGTAGAGCCATCTTTATCTTGTAGCTAAATTATGTGAAGAAAGTTACAACGATAATTTATTTGGGACGGAGGAGGTAATATCAATAGGATTCAATATTATGTATGAGAAATAAGTGGCCAACCTGTTTTGTTGAGTTATGTATTGAAATTAAATTATACAAACACAATCATTACTTAAATGCAATAGTATTTTTGTTGTAATACAAATTATATTTGTCATTAGACAACAGTAAAATTTAAATGTTTGACATAAATATTATTTAAAATTAATTAATCTGGTAGTACTTAAAAATAGGTGAGATTAAGAATTTTATTTTTCATACTCTAGTAATTTAAATCTTATAGTAATTCGTGTAAAAAAACGATTACAAATGAAAATTTATAATTGTATATGCATTGTTTTTATGTCATGATAAATATGGCATTTTATGTAGCTCGATATAGAAAAATGTCAAATTTATTCGTAAGTAAAAAATGAAAAATTATGAAATTACAGATGAACGAATTGCAACCCTCTATGTTTGTTAAAGGGCAATTCTAAATTTAAAGTTCGCATACTAATTTAAAAAAAAAAAAAAAAAATTCCCATACTGGAGTTGAATTAACTTTACTCGCATTATTTTAGGTAAGCACATTAACACACTTGTACTTTGGTCAAATAGTCTTGTTCTAAAAGCGAACACGAACCTATAAACCATATTTGGGCAAAATTTAAGAGTTAGTGTTTCTAATTTGAATTTCTAGGTATCTTTTATTTGATAACACCTGCAATTAGCTTGTTCGTCATGGAAGTGACTAGGTTGATTGCGGAGAGATTCGTAAAGTATGTAACTGAAGATGATTTGTTCTCCGATGAAATGGTGGGTACTCAACTATTTTCTCTTCTACTTTATTTTATAGATTCGATTCATTATACTCTCTAAAAGCATTTTACACGAATCATATTGTAGCGTGTCCCTCATCGTTTTTGCGAGAAACATGGTCATCGTATTCCTCAGACGCTATTTCTTGAGTTCCGAAATGGATACCGGGTCCAGATTACATTCAGCTACGATTTGGGAACGTTTTTGGGTATTCAGTGTTTGTATGATGATTTCGATCTTGAAGGCGGTGAGTTATTTTTGTTTCAGTACAATGGGGTAGATGGGTTCAATGTTTACCTCATAGGAAGAGATTTTTGTGAGATTGACTATCCTGCAATAGTCCATCGTTCACAAAACTGTCGTCCACACAAAGGTACATTATCTAAAATGCGAGTCATTTTATTTCAATGTGAAAAAACTACAACTGGTTTGATTGGATTTGTGTTAATTTTGAATCACTGTTTAGTGAGTTTACAAAAAGGAGGCTTGCATGGTATTAGATTCTTGACTGAGGGCAATCCAGTTCATGATGAATTCGTAAGAATGATTTTGTAATTAATTAATTTTCTTGCTCGTAGTAATGATGCGTTTTTGTAATTAAGTGTTTTGTGTATTCTGTAACAGGTACCTCCTCGTTCATTCATTGATCGTTGTGTGAATGATCTATCTTTGCGATGTTTTGTTGATTATATTCTTAGCAATGGGAAGAAAGTTTCTGGTGGGTTTAATCATTCTACCGGTGCCTTATGTGGTTTTCATCTAGTTGGGCAACATTTGGGTATTCCTGATTTGAACAGATACAACATGTTGTTGTTAAACTATGCCGGTAACGTGAATTTGACTGTAGGGGTGTTTGATGATGATTTTGTTGAAGTTTTATCTCAAGGAACTCCATTGTCCATTGGTAAAAATATTAAGTAGTCATTGTTCTGATTGCTACATTATTGAATTAATTGCATAGTGGTGTTTTTTGCAATCTAATTGGATATGTTGCACAGTTGAATCCATGCCTGTACCAAGTGTAGAAACAAATTTCACAATCACTGTACAACCATGTCATTCGCAACAATATTGTCCTGGTGTGGTATGTTAATCTTTTTCTTTCCAACATTAGAAGATTATGGTTTCCTCAGTTTCCTTAATAATAGTGTGTTGAATTTGTGCGAAAGTATTTTGCTGACAATATATTATATAATTCTTTGTTGAAGAATATATCAGCCGAGTATCGTCCATTGTTGAATATGTGGAGCAGAACAGACTACATAAGTGTCTATTCTGGAACTGCCTGCTAGAAGCTTCAAGTCAAACAACATCAAACTGCAGACAGAACCACCATCAACTCTGGTTGGGATCAGTTTGCAGATGATCTGAGCTTAGCAGTGGGTGATATATGTGTGTTTGAAGGTCCACTTAACTCGTTCCACCTTTTTAGTGTTAGGATTATAAAGGCTGATACTGTTTTGTGAAGGTCTTTGCCTCTAATCAATTAGGCAAATATTTCATCAACGTGCTGTACTAACATGATTACTTGAAATATGTTTTCTTGTTGTGAAGGATATGATATTCGTTCGTAAGAACAATTTGAATTGTGTTGAATTTGTACCTTGAGTACGTTGACATACTTTCTATGTCCAGGAAATGGCATAGTGAATCATTAATTTTTTTTTTTTTTTAAATAACAGGGTGTTTCATAGTTATGAAGAATGAAATTAACTGCATGATTAAACTTCTTCAGCTTCTGGTTGATCATATGAGTACGTATGAGTCGACTCTATACCTCAACTGTTGAAATTATACCTCACTAAGATTGTGCCCGCTGCCGCGGATTGTTAAATCTAAGTTTGTATAAAGATGAAAACTTTTTTTTCATTATTTTTTTTATTATTAAATTCATTAAACTTAAAGAAAAGCTCCTGAAAAGAAATAATAAGAATGGTAGAATACTATTACAATCCCAAACAGAAATCCGATCCATAAATATTTAAGTACGGTGAAACAGAGCATACACACGATTACATACACCTCAAAAGGCAATAGTTTAATGTACTTGCATAAAAACTTAGAAAATTTTAAAGCTTCAATACCGGTAATGATCTTAAGATGTTATTGAACACTTAAATTTCCTTCTCTGATTCTTTTTGATTGCTGCTGTCAACTTTTCAATTGCTTCAATGAGTTTGTCGATCTTATCCGATAAAGTCTTCGAGCTCTCTCCCACCTCATTGTTTTTTTTCGCTTGGCAGAAGCATCTTCCTTGATGTTGTTGATGAGGATGAGTTTGTCTTTGGTGGAGAATATTCTGATTCATCCTTCTTCTCCCTGTGAAAATGAAAGATTAGAAGGACTTAATCTTTATTTAAGAAAGACAAATAATAGGAATAAATAATGTAAGAAGTATCGTATTACGCTGCCAGCATTCTCCTCTTGTTTTTCCTGTTGTGCTCCATTTGTTTCTGATGTAAACTGTGTTTGAAAAACCCTAATTTCAGTGCTTATGTAGAGAGAATGCAATGCGTGAACATATGGAAGTTGGACCATGTTGAATTTTTTGGGCCGGATGTGGGACTATTTTGACAGGCTATATGGGCCTTTATATCTGAGTTATGCATTATTTGAAACTGGATCAATTTTTGTTTTATAGTTGCATTTAAGCTGTAATTATAAAGAATGTGTGCGCGAAATATATATATTTATTTGTAACCATAAAATTTTCTTTTGTATTACAATAGTATGTTTAATGATTTTGTATATTTGTCCTGATTTTTTAAATATTCAAAATTGATAATTTATGAATTAAAAATTTTGTGCAACGGAATGGTTTTTTTGTTGAAATTTTATATTTTAAAATATTAGTGTATCACACTGATACCATAGTAGTTTAATTTTCCTGACCATGACGAATCCACTATAAATATTGGAAAATAAGAAAATATGTATAAAGATCAGTGTTAGGCACATATTTAAGACAATGGTCATGCACACATTTAACTGTATACATTATGTATTTCATTTTAAAAAATTAGTTTATTCTATGTAATATACAAAGAAATACATATATTCTACTAAAATACGTTTGAATACAACAGGACTATGTACAACATTAGCCAAAAGATTCGAAACATGTGAGTCGAATATTTTAAATTTTAGTTGCATGAGTTATCCGTTATGAAGGGAACCCTTGCATACTGGATTCGTAAATTTTTTAATGAAAATAGATATTTTATCATTAAATGAAGAATTTATAATGAGTACATTTTTGAAAGCTATATTGCCAAATTTTTAATGTCATTGTAAAGACTAATATAGGAATGGCAAATAAATGTATACGTCAAAAAAAAATTCTTTTTTTATTAAATTTAAAAAGAATAAAAAGATAGACAAAATATAAGTATATTTTTACGTAAATACGTATTAGTATAATACACATATGTTTAAATGTAACAAGAAAATTGATTCAAAGGATAAAATTTATCACAAAAAAAAAGAGTGTTAAATGGCCTATATACTGTTTCGCACTTTAATATAAAGGCACAAATTTTGTTTAATACATCAACACTCCCATCATAAGGAGCATAATGGGAAATTCATAACATACAATTTTAATACAACTTTACACACACAAATAGAGAAATCATTATCCAAACACATAGTACAAACCATGTTAACTTGACTTGCTGAAAGATAATTAATTTTGTTAATAAGAGAAACTCAGAGCCAGAGGAGGATATCAACATATTTTCACTTCATCAACTTAGTCGTCGAGGCGCCAGTCAGCCAGTCTGCATAAACCAAAGTTGTAGTAGTCTCTTACATAATATGTTAGTTTTATTTTGTAACTATGTTAGTTACATATCAAACCTTATAGCATCTCTTAATTCCTCAACAGCTGCATGATTATGGTTAATGAAAAACCTCGTTGGTGCCAAGTTTGTCAACTCGGCCTGACCTGTAAATTTTATTTAAAACAATTATGATAAGATATTAGAAAATAATACCATAATTGTATCCTGCATAGTACCTCTGAAGGAGTGTGCTCTACAACTGGATATGATTACGATGATCGGATGTTGCACAACATCATGAATGGCTTGATCAAAGGACTCCGCCATTTCATTATAGAGGGTTACTTTTGCTGATGTGATGTTCCAAGATTAACATAATATTTTATTGGACCAATCTTTATAAATTTTGAAAAATTATATAATACAAGTTTAGATACTAACTCCATATCATAGATCGTAAACCAGATACAGGATTGTTGCAAGTTGTATTTGTTTATGAAGGTATTGATTGGTTGAACTCTTCCCAATATTCCTACAACATCTACATAATAAGAAGATGGTTACAAATATCTATAAACGCTGTATAGATCTTGTATACGTAACAAAAAAGACTCACCTATAAGGAATTCGTCTTGGGTTGCAGTTGCCATTACATTTGACAGATTAGTAAAGTGGAACACATGAGGCTGGATGAAGTCCACCCCTCCGTCAAATAAAACTTCGGTCAAGTTATTGAACTGCACAAAAATATCATTTGCAAAGCATCTCTTCCTTTGCATGGCTGCATATTGCCTAACAATGAAATTATGCACTGCATATGTTTGTCCTTCAATAATATGATTTTGCATGTGATGCACGTTCTGTGGAGGAATCCATGCATGAATTCTAGCACCCTGTAAGTAAAACACTATAGTTATCAACTTGTTACACTTCTTATAGATATTATACACAAAATAAAAATCTGAATTACCAAGACATCCACGAGAATCATGTTTGTTCCAATGGATTCTCCATTGTGATTGAACTGCTGCCATATTCTTGTTACCCTTACTTTGAGCCTCCACTGACTTCCGATATGAGGCTCTAAGTCAGAAATCATGTGGTATGGAATATTATCCATGATAGTCGTTGTGAGCTTTTGCTTTGAAGGACCTGGGAATTTAAAGGCGTGGATGCTCTGGCTCTATTCATGCATTATTACTTACCACTGTGCGTTCTTGGCTGATAGCAATCATGGAATGGAATCCTCCTATTTTGAAGTTGTAGTGCTCTGCAACTTAAGCTTTATTATTTCACTGTTGTTAGTGCTCCACTGCATGTTTTTGTCCATAAAAGTACACCTGCTTGCGTGTATGTCGACATGCTCTGTATGGTTAAATAGATATGTGGTTGAAGAGCATTCTCATTTGGCACCTAATCCTAAATCTAAAAAACTTACAAAGTCTAGTAATTTCTCAAAATATTTAACAGTTTTTCAAAAGTTTCTTACAACTCATTCTATTTCGAATACTGAAACATAGTTCCACTGCATAATTTTTGTAGCACGTATCAAATGTTTATCTATGACAAATTTATAATATCTTGTATGACTATAATCTTTCGTATTCAGTTCCCACTTTTAATAATAAGAATTGTTATTAACAAACAATACATGAGTTAATTACGTGTAGTATATATGTGTAAATACTATTGCATGGTCTAAGCTGGTTTGTGAATCGTTGAATTTCACATAATGAAATGTTTTTTTAAAACAAATTGGAACAGCTGGTTACCGCCAAAATTGTACACAGACTGCGACATGTGCAGTTGCATGAGTGATCTTTTCTTGCTACATAGAGAGAATCCAGAGTATGGACCAGCTCACAACTCATTATTTTAAGGGATTACTAAGTTCAGTCGGTATATCGAAAACATTTAAAGTTCTGGACTAAAATATGAACATATAAGCATGAGTAACTACTCGTAACACTTATTATCCTTAAATCATAACTCGTAATTAATAGAAATGTTATCATGTAATACAGCATTATCAACATATTTAATACCGGTGAGACGGAAATATGTTACAACAAATTATGTGGGCAAAACAATGATAACAGGCCAACTTTTCCACATCCGAAATAAGAAGTGCCCTAGCTTGGTAGTCTAAATGACCTTCATGTTCAGTGCTATGAATGGGACAAATGCTTTCTTTGAGAACTATTGGAGAAACCTCACCTAACCCTGCGTTTTCTGCAACACGTCGTGCAGTGAGAATCATAATATTTTGTTCCAAGTTAACACGGCAGAGATAATTGTTAGAAAACTCCTTGAACAAAATGGCGACACATTCGGAAGGTGGTGTGTGCTGGTAATAGGGAAGGAAAAGGTAGTACGCCAAGAAAGAAAGCGAGTGTGTCAAACGTATATCATTCAGAAGCTGAAGATTGGACACAGGTTCTATACCGAGGATGAGATTCTTACATGCCTCATAACAGGCATGTTTGACGCCCCATAGCTTGCATGACGACAGAAAACGGGTAAAACGTATGCCGGTGGCAGAGAGAGGATCTCTGTCAAATGTGTGCATGTTAGTCCAGTCTAGATTTTCTAGTAAGTGACAGATCTCTGGTCTTGTTTTAGTCAAAGACCAAACACGAAAAAAGTTACAGAAATCAATAAAATCATCCTTCAACAGCATGGAGCATATGGATAGTATGAGCTCTATGTTTAGGTGGATGATGTATTCGACGGGTGCTGCAATTCTTTTCATGGCTGGAGGTTGGAAGAGTTGTGGGCGAAGTAAGAGATAGAAAGGGTGTTGAGTAGACAGAGAGAGTGTAATAAATAGTACACTTGTTCTAACAACGTTGAGTGCCGCTTATGAAAAATTTAACAACGCTCTTATTTTGCTCTCCAGCGTCTCTAGAGCAAGATAAAGTAGTAGAGAGTTCAGGTAGCGAAAGGAGCCCACTCATCGCATTGACTTGTGCAACTGCATGTCAGTAATACATCTATTAACATTTAATACAGATACAGACACTTGATTACGTCTATGTGGGAAAGGAGTTTAATTCACCTGCAGATTTCCACTCTGCTCATTTTCTTCTCCAGGAGGCAACTTGCAGAGTAGGGGTCAAGCTACATACACTGTAACCAATATATCTGTGTTTAATAAGGGTAGAAATTGTAATACTATAAAGGATGTTAACTAAAATGCAATAAGATGTGCACGTGTGAGTGTGTGACTAATTACACTAAGAGTGTTACGTAGACAAAATAGAAAATGTGGCATTGAGCTAACACTTTATTTTTTTATATATAAGAGCATGCTTGATCATATATGCTCCTGATCTCCTACAACTCATCAAGCTATAACACATATGGAAAATTCAAAACATATTGAAGTTTCTACAACAGTCAGGTCTATCAAGCGAAAGCGTGGATCTCAGGATGTGGAGGAATCTCATTACACAGATCACTCTGCATGTGGTGACCTTGGGCGACAAAAGGTTTCTCGACCGAGTCGCTTGTTGAATGCAGAAAAAGATAAGGGTAAAGCAAAGCTGTTCGAGGTATATTCGTTCAATAAAGGAGGTCTTTTCAGTGCCAAAGCAATCAAAATGATGGAGTCTGAGAAACTTGGGCAGTTTTCATGGTATTTCAAACAGGAGGTAATAGACTTGAATGTTGCTTTAAAAAGTGGCATATATGCTCGTGATGTGTTGCACCATGCTGTGGAAGGAAGTTTAGATGAGTTTATGACGTGGAAAACTTCTCAATGGGACTACCTTTTTCACCAGGTCTCAGGTCTCATGGAAGTTGAGGAAGTTTTGAAATCTATGGAGTTTAACACCTAAACGAAGATGAAGTTCAAGGAAATCTCTTCTTAAAATCGTTGATAACTTTATTAATGTTTGAGTATTAGGAAATATTTATCTGTAACAGCGTGTGCCTGTCTTGCTTTTTCTTGTTGGTTTTACTTGATCCATTTGCTGATTGGTATGACAATGTAGATAAGTTCTTTTGCTTTATTCATAACAATACAGTAGTCCTGAGTGCAGTTCCTGATTCAGTTTATTTCAAGAAAAATATGTTGTAGTGCTTAAGACGTTACCAATCTATTGTGGTTAATGAAGAAAACATAAAGTACTTTGGGAAAGCGTAAGAATTTTTTATTTCCCATTTCTGAGCTGAGGTTAGACATGCGCCGTCAATGTTAATAAATGTTATACGTACTGTACAGATTTTGTTTGTTAATCCAAGTAAACAAACAATGGCGTATAAGGTACCAGTAAGTGCAACACACAGGGAAACAGCGTAAAACTGGGTATGAAAAGCGCCTTTGCATCATATACTTCTGATTAAAGATTTTCAATGTTGCCATGCAGAAACTTTTATTTATAAGCACATAATTTGGTGTACTACGGCTGGATGCCGAAAAGATTTTATTCTGCAAATTACAGTACAGATCGTATTGAACATGTAAATTTGAATGGTGTTCACACACTACTTAACTAAATTTCACAGTTTTATAAAACTCTTTATTTCTATGAAGACAAAGGTGGACTGTAACCGAATAAATGATAAACTTGAATGAGACGCCCATTATAACGGTATATGCAGTTAATGAGAATTTTCATTTACTTTTAATAAGATATATTTCATTTAAATTAATTTACAGGTTCATAGTTGTAATATTTTTTGTGTACTTCTTTCCACCAATACATTTAATAAATAGATAGTGGTCCTTTGTTTTTTACATTAAAAATTAAAAATGAAGTAGGAATAGGACAAAGTAACATTCTTCTTACTGATAAATTTTTTTATAAAGAATAAGCGAAACGTAGGAATTTAAATTACGTGCTTGTAGTTTACATGCACAGGCAACATCATGTACAGTTCTTTTACACTTTAATTACACTTTGTCTAGAAGAGAAATAAAAAGCATACAACTAAAACATTTCAAATGACAAACGGAGTGGAGTTCAGTTTTTTTTATTGTAAGTGTATTTGTACCAACCCAACTACTCGTGGAAGTTATTATATGTTTGTTGGTTTGCAGTGATTTCTATGGTATTCATACATTTTCCTCTCATGTTAAAAATATGTCATCATCTAACTCTTTACCAAAAACTATGAATTTCCCAAAATTCGTTCCTGATTTTTTCAAGTATCTAACTTGCGAAGACTGTTCTTCCATGTATATGGTGAGTTTATGTTCATTATTGTTCAAACCTAGAAACAGGACTTTTAATCTGATCTTATGCATTACTCTTTTCATTTTTTCAGGAAATTCCTCAAAAGTTCTGTAACATGCAGCAAAATACTCTTCAAGGAAACTGGATTCTTAATATCAGGAATGGTTATACCATGCACGTTACTTACGATCATCAAAATCTTCGATTGGAAGGGATGAGTGATCTTTTTACTGATTTTCAACTCGTTGATGGAGAGGTGTTGATATTTCAGTTCGTTGATGGCACAAATTTCAATGTTTACATAATGTGTGAAGACGGTAGTGAGATGGAGTATCCTTCAGTTCTCCACGCATCACAACTGTTATCTCCAAATCCTGGTACACATTTACAGAACATTGAATCTTGTTTTCCTTTTAGTTTCATCACTAATTCTCGATACTTCAAACACTTAGTTTCAGTTTCAGAAAACAAAGAGGGACAGAAATTTCTTAAGTTTATAAGTAATGCAGATCCAACCTTTGATGAAGTTGTGAGTATTTCTACATTCAATGAATGATTTTATCCGTTTTTAGTTAATAAGACGATTTTCCATGGAATTTAACATCTCTCAAGGTGCTTCTGATAGCATTTTGGCGGAAGTTTGGTGCCAAAATTCCTGAATGGTTTGCCTATGTTTTGAAGAATCATTTTAGATTTGGTGGTCATTTTGAATTTACAAAACGTAAACAATCTGGCTTGAAAAAAATATGTGAAGGTCTTAAGTTGTCAAAATTTGAGAAGTTCGAATTGTTGGTCTTTACCTATGATTCTGGACGTTTATTTACCTTGACCCTGTTCGATGGTAGTTCTGTGGAAGTGTGTTTGGACGTTCAGGCAATCACATTAGGTGAGTTTGTTTACTTTTAAATTTTCTTTCGAAATTGAAGAAAGGAATCATATTTTTTAATGGCTACAGGTACTTTGTTTTTGACATTACGTTATCCCTGTGCCTTTAAAGTCCAGGTTATGCCTTCGCATATGTTGGCACACTGTCCTAGAGTGGTCAGTTTGCAAAATTTGTTTACTTTGTTATAATTATTTTAAAGACATTTGTTATAAGTAATTGTTGATTTGTTCTTGTAGACGGTCTCTGTGCAGTTCAAGCGTATAACTAACGAATGGAAAAACAGCGACAACATATCGATCTACAAAGGCAATTTGTCTTGGAAATTTGAAATTAAAAAATACCGTGCAAGTAATAGGACAACTATCTATGGAGGATGGATACAATTTCGCGATGACATGCAATTGAATGTTGGAGATTTGTGTTATTTTCGTTGGATTAATGAATCTTATCATCATTTTAGAGTTGAAATTATTAGGGCAGCTAGTGATTAATAATTACTGGCGATGTTGTGTTCTAAATATATTGTAAAAATGTCAACGGTGTACATTGTTTTATGTTGGCTGCTGTTGGTATTAATGTTAAGGATCTTGAAACTGTTTAGTACTAAATGCTTTTCACAGTGATATATCTCCTTTGTTATTAGATTTTTCTCATTCGAAATGTATGATTTTCTTAACAATAATTTATATGTACAACAAACGTTATTTTCACAAATGAAAAATAATATAATTAAGCATGTTTTCACGATGACACAGATATAAAAAAATTAAATACAAAATTATTTATTAAAAAAAATAACCAAAAAATCCGACTTCTGGTTTAATACAAATTGAAGCATGTTCATGTCATGGGCTAAGATGTTATTAACAAATACTTCTACTTTTGGTATGAAAATCTAAATCTCAGTTTTTCAACAACCGTAAATATAGATGATTTGAAATTTTTGTTAATTTATAATTCTGTAATATCTCATTTCTGTAAATACAAATAAAATTGTTAAAATCATACATTGAAGAGTCAGTTCTTTTAGTGAATAGATTCTGTAATGTAACTCAACAGACACCAGTAGTTAGGTATATAATCTTTGCACATTGCCAACTTTGGTTTTTAGTTCTCATTTTCTGGGTTGGATAACACGTATATACATCATGGATTTGGGTTGGAAGTTACCAAAGAAAGGCACTGTCAAGGTTAATGTTCACGCTGTTTACTACGACAAACCATTAGGAAATGGAAACAACTCAGGTTTGGGTGTTGTGGTGAGAAATTCAAAAGGCCAGATTATGATCATGGTGTCGGGAAGCATACAAATTATGAATAAGAGGGTGAACGAACTCTGGTCAATGCTCATGGGCTTAAGATGCTGTTTATATGCAGGGAAGCACAACATCATTCTAGAAACAGAATTTGGAGACGCTGTTAGGGAGTGGGAAAGTTGGAGGAACTTTATCGATCCTACTCACTCGGAAGTTATAAGAAGTCTTGTTCACAGGACGGAAGATGAAAGATTGAATCTTGAAATCTGTGTTGTAAAACAAAGCCGAAATCGACTTGCACGGTACTTGGCTAAGGATGGGGCTCCTAACCGAACCATGCCGGTGATATTTACTCGTGCGTTTGGTAGAGTCCGAGATCTTTGGCACAGGGACATGGGTTTAGGTACTACAGAATTTGGTTTTGATCTTGTTACGGAGGAGCATTACAGAAAGATGGAAGAATGTGACTCGAAGGAAGGTATGGGTGAGATCAGGCACGATGATGAAGGCTCGAAGTTCATGTTCCATAATTGAACATGTTACGCTGCTGCATGCATGTGGTTTGCAAATAAAGACTATGTACATATATTGTAAATAATGTATTTTATTATGTAGACGGTTGCAACGTGTAAATATATTTCATGCAAAAGCATATCTCTTAAGAATCTGAAATATATATATATATATATATATATATATATATATATATATATGCGAATAAAATTTTAAATATAAATGCTTTTGAAAATAGTGCGTCTATAAATTTATTAGTTTCTTATTCTTCCTACCTAAAGTACACAGGCCTCCTATTTGGAAGTTACCAACGTAATAGTCAATTCAACATTCTTCTTTCTGTTTATGGGCTAAAACTTGTCCACTGGGCTTTTGTTATAAAAAATATTAGATACAAAAAAATTTAGAAGTTGTTATTTGTAAAAAAAATTGTAACTTCTTTTCACAGAAGAATATGCAGATCGTAAAAATATGAGACACTTCTTTATTCTTTTACAAATTAAACTGCTAAAACCTTCAGTTAGTTGATAACATAGAAATCCTGTTCAAAATTAATATAGCCACGAGAAGTTAAGTGAAGCAAACGTTAGGCACTAAACAAAATTAGAGTAAACGTGGAACCCTATTTCTAGGCTGAAAAAAAAATTGTGTTTTTTTGAGAATCGTGTTGTTTACTCTATTGTGTTTTGGTGACTATTATTTTCATATTTATAATTATTATTGAAAAAAGTATTATTGTGTTGCATACAATTAAATGAAAATGTGGGAGCAGCTGGTATCTTCTTACTAATGTGGTTTAATGTGTTAACATTTATCAAGTGTTTCATTCACATACATATACCAAGGAAAATGAACATAGAGTGGTAAATAAACATTTGTTTAGTGATTTAGAAAACATCTACGCCAAGAAAATGCACACTACATTAATATATGCGAACATAAAACATAATATTTGCCTTCAACAAAATATAAACTGAAATAATATAATACATACACACAGAATGCTTCCAGATCTGACACGTGACGAAACAACCATAATTTACCCCAAATGCTAGAAAATGCACATTTTAACATAACTCTGCAGGAACCACGCTGCATCATGAACACCGATAAGTTAGCAACAATATATATGTATGATCACGTTGCATGGAAACAGAACATACAGCTCAAGTTTAAAGTAATGCCGTCTGTACCTATTTTCATCTCGAATTTTCTTAACACATGGGTGGTCAGCATCTATATAGAAACGTGTAGGAACACAATTTTCTATACATGGGAGCCCTGTAAATGTTTATCCAGAATAGACAATGATTATATAGGGTGAAGCATAAATAACATATTATTCATGACTGTTACCTCGATACGTGCGAACTTTACAACTTGATATCATGATAACATGAGGCATTTGAGTTGCCTTCTGCATTTCCTTTACAAATGCTAGAGCAAAATCATCCCAAAATGTAACTTTAACATGATACCTGCATTTGGAAATGTCTATGATAACTCTATAAAAAGTAACTGTATTATGAACCGAGTACAAAAGCATAAATAATTACGGTTCAAAACCTTCTATTCTTCACTCTAAAATGAACCAAGCACTTCGATTGATGCTCTTTGTCTACAAAATGGGATATTGGAGTGACGTTTTCTGGTACTCCTGCAACGTCTACTAAAAAATATATCAATATTGTACTTCTGATGAAATAACAATAAAAACGACGGACTGAATATTCAGCAAATTACAAACCTATCAAGTACACAGTTTGATCAAGGTGACGACGTATCTGAGTTAGAGATATTGGATGAAATACATGCCTGGGAATATGATTGTTCGTATCCATTGCAAAGACATGAGTGAAGTACGTAAAACAAATATGAAACTTGTTGCGAAACGGGCGGTCCAGGTGTTTATTTTTGTAAGGAAGCACGAAGAAGTTTTCAATCTGATAAACTAAACCTTCCGAAAAATGGTCTTTTAGATTATCCAAAGCAGTTGAAGCTATCCATGCATGGCAACGATCTCCCTGCACATATTACAACTATGAAATAAAAAACAGATAAAATGAATGATAGCAGTATGTTAAACGAAAATTTTTAAACGTTCTTATAAACTCATCAATCAGTAGTAAGTTCAACCCAAAAACTATTCCGTTAACACGATTGACTTGATCCCATTTTCTGAAAACCCTGGCCTGCACTCTCCAGTCAAACTTATCATTTGCCTCCATGTTGGCAAAATTATTTATTTCTGTAAAAGTCATAATAGAACACAAAGGATGCTACCTGACGATAGTAATCTGCATGAGTTTTCTATTTATAGAACAAAAGCATGATTTGTAACAGAACGTAGTTTGGAGGCATCATTAAACACATTGAATATTGGTGTGGTTGAGCAGCAACAATAATGGCCAAAGCTTAGACATTTGAATGACATGTGATTGATGCTCTCATTTAAGCACAATACTTAGTGCTGCAATATTACAAACCTAAAGCTACACTTGGTCTACGTAACTTTCTGAAACATGTAGCTGAGGTGTAGTAAAAAAAAGATTTCGAGACGCGTTGTAAATTTAAAATCCTTCCTTCTGCAATGATCTTTACATCTATCATATATTAGTAAGCCGCTCTTCAAACGTTTTCAGATATAAAGTACAATGTGGTATCGTATATGAAATTAAAAAAAATTCATAACTATTTATTTTGTTACTTTATAAAATATTAATATATTTTTGTAAAACTTTAGTCAATTTGACAGGCACATAATCAAAAGTGACAAATATTTTGGGACTGAGGGAGCACAGTTCATATTCGTGAGTAAACCAACGGGACTATCAACTACACTTAATCTTTGACATAAAAAAAATAGTTTGTAGATAAGACACAATATAAAATAGTTCATTGATGTCTCAAACTATGTTACATATACAAACTTTGGTTACTAATATTAATTTATTTGAACTCAATATTAACGTAATTTAGGGAATATGAATTTACGCAATTTTTTCACAACATAACATCACACAATATAAAATAATTCATTGATGTCTCAAACTACGTTACATATACAAACTTTGGTTACTAATATTAATTTATTTGAACTCAATATTAATGTAATTTAGGGAATTTGAATTTACGCAAATTTTTCACGACACAACATCACACAATATAAAATAATTCATTGATATCTCAAACTACGTTACATATACAAACTTTGGTTACTAAAATTGATTTATTTGAACTCAATATTAACGTAATTTAGGGAATATGAATTTACGCAAATTTTAACGACATAACATCACAAAATGATATCTTAAAAAAAATTTTGAATTATGTAACCGCATGCAACAAATAAAAATATAAACGTCTGAAACTCATGTTAGCGACCATGAGTGCTGAACTTCAGAAACAACATGAGAATATGGATTCTTATGATATGATTGAGCACCTTAAGCGTATGTTTGAGGGACAGGCTCGTCAGGAGAGGTTTGATACTTTCAAATCTTTGAATGCTTGTAAGCAGGGTGAACGTGATCCGGTAGGACCGCATGTTCTGAAGATGATAGGGTATATTGATTATCTTGAAAAATTGGGTGCCCCGATTGGTCCTGAGCACCAAATTGATCTTATCTTGCAATCTCTCAACAATAACTATTCTCAGTTTGTAATGAAATACAATATGAATGAGATAAACAAGAACCCCGCCGAATTGTTGGCAATGTTGAAAACTGCTGAAACCAACATTCAGAAGGCGTCCCCTACTCCCATATTGATGGTGAATAAGGGGAAGGCCAAAGGAAAGGGTAAATGGAAAGGCAAGAAGAAGATGCGATCTAATTCAAATGCCAATCTGAAACCTGGTCCAACTAAGGCCTTGAAGCCGAAAAGTGGTGTTCAGAAGGATGGTGATTGTCACTATTGCAAGAAACCAGGTCATTGGAAGAGGAACTGTCATGCTTATTTGGAGGATCTGAAGAAGAAGAAGGCTGCTGCCGCTTCTGATTCAGGTATTTATGTTATAGAAGTCAATTTGTCTACTTCAACATCTTGGGTATTAGATACTGGATGTGGTTCTCACATTTGTATGAATGTGCAGGAGCTACAGGGAAGTAGGACGTTGGCAAAGGGAGAAGTCGACCTGCGAGTTGGCAATGGAGCAAAAGTTGCTGCTATAGCTGTAGGGACTTATCATTTATCGTTGCCCACTGGGCTTATTTTAGAACTTGAGAATTGTTTTTACGTGCCTGCAATTTGCAGAAACATTATTTCAGTTTCTTGTTTGGACAAGAAAGGTTTTGCTTTTTCAATTCAGAACAATAGTTGTTCCTTTTCTTTGAATAATGTTACCTATGGGGTTGCACGTTTATTTAACGGTTTATATGTTCTTGACTTGGATACTCCCATCTATAATGTGAATAACAAACGTCTTAAAACTGATGACTCAAATAAAACATACCTCTGGCACTGTCGTTTAGGCCATATAAATGAGAAGCGCATTTTCAAGTTACATAAGGATGGATACTTGGATAAGTTTGATTTTGAATCATACGAAGCATGCGAACCATGTCTCATTGGAAAAATGACTAAAGCACCTTTCACTGGACAAGGTGAGAGGGCCACTGAGAGATTGGAACTAGTACATAGTGATGTATGTGGTCCAATGCGAACTATGGCAAGAGGTGGCTTTTACTACTTCATAACATTTACTGATGATTTCAGTAGATATGGATATGTGTATCTTATGAAGAATAAATCCGATTCTTTTGAAAAGTTCAAAGAGTACAAAGCTGAAGTAGAAAAGCAAACTACCAAAAGTATTAAGACTCTACGATCAGATCGTGGAGGTGAATACTTAAGCCAAGAATTTAAGAATTTCTTAAAAGAGTGTGGTATTGTATCACAACTTACTCCTCCTGGAACACCACAATGGAATGGAGTTTCCGAGAGGAGGAATCGTACCTTGTTGGAAATGGTGCGATCAATGATGAGTCATGCAGATCTTCCAATTAGTTTTTGGGGCTATGCCTTAGAGACGGCTGCCTATACACTTAACCGAGTTCCTACTAAAACGGTCCAGAACACTCCATATGAGATATGGACTGAGAAACGTCATAGCATGTCATTTATGAAAATTTGGGGATGTGAGGCGTTTGTGAAACGTCAAAATTCTGACAAGCTAGGACCTAAGTCTGATAAATGTAATTTTGTGGGATATCCAATTGAAACAAGAGGTTATTCATTCTATAATCCTTCTGAGAACAAAGTGTTTGTTGCTCGAACCGCTGTGTTCCTTGAAAGAGAGATGCTTTCTAAGAAAAACAGTGGGAGGATAATAGATCTCGATGAAGTTCGAGAACCACATGATAACATTGAACCAGAGCAGGAACCTGAGCAGGATGTACATCAAAATATTGAGAGTAATCCTGTTCCGGAAACACAGGTTGTTCGTAGATCTAGTAGGGTTCGCCATGAGCCAGAGAGATATTATGGTTTTCTCTTGACTCAAACTGGTGATGTGATGCTTATGGATAATGATGAGCCTCTAACCTACAAAGATGCTAAGAACACTCCAGATTCCAAGAGATGGCTTGATGCCATGAAATCTGAGATGGATTCCATGTATGAAAACCAAGTATGGACTTTGGTTGATTTACCCGAGGGAGTTAAACCTATTGAGTGTAAATGGGTTTTCAAAAAGAAAACCGACATGGATGGAAATGTTCAGACCTATAAGGCACGACTAGTTGCAAAAGGTTTCAGACAGATTCATGGTATTGACTATGATGAAACCTTCTCACCAGTTGCTATGGTCAAATCCATCAGGATTTTGCTTGCAATAGCTGCTTACTATGACTACGAAATCTGGCAGATGGATGTCAAAACCGCCTTCTTGAATGGAAGCCTAGAAGAGGATGTGTATATGACACAACCTGAAGGTTTTGTCGATCCGAGATTTCCCAAAATGGTTTGTAAGTTGCGACGATCTATATAGTATATACGGATTGAAGCAAGCCTCAAGGAGATGGAATATTCGTTTTGATGAAACAGTCAAGGAGTTTGGCTTCATTCAAAATGAAGATGAGCCTTGTGTTTACAAGAAAGTGAGTGGGAGCCATGTGGCATTCCTAGTGCTATATGTGGATGACATATTACTAATGGGGAATGACATACCTTCTTTACAGGCTGTTAAGACTTGGTTGAGCAAAAATTTCTCGATGAAAGACTTGGGCGATGCGACCTATATATTAGGGATCAGGATCTATAGAGATAGACCAAGAAGACTAATCGGCCTAAGTCAGAGTACATACATTGATAAGGTATTGCATCGATTTGGGATGCAAGAGGCAAAAAGGGGATATGTCCCAATGTCTCACGGGATATTGATCTCGAAAGAAAACAGTCCGAAATCATTGGATGATAAGAACCGTATGAGCAAAGTTCCATATGCTTCGGCAATTGGTTCCATAATGTATGCAATGATATGTACTCGTCCTGATGTCTCGTATGCCTTGAGCATGACGAGTAGATACCAGTCTAATCCAGGTGAAGGTCACTGGACGGCAGTCAAGAATATTCTTAAGTACCTAAAGAGGACTAAAGATCAATTCTTGGTATATGGAGGAGAAGAGAAACTAGTTGTAAAAGGTTACACGGATGCTAGTTTCCAAACAGACAAAGATGATTCGATCTCTCAGTCTGGCTTTGTATTTTGTCTAAATGGAGGTGCTGTTAGTTGGAAAAGTTCAAAGCAAGAGACGGTTGCCGATTCTACAATGGAGGCTGAGTATATAGCTGCTTGTGAAGCAGCCAAGGAAGCTGTTTGGATCAGGAAATTTCTGACAGGACTTGATGTGGCCATTTCACAGGCTAAGGAACCCCGATCTCATTCCCGCACTAAGCATATACTCAGACGATACCACCTGCTCCGAGATATTAATACTCGAGGGGATATACATATATGTAAAGTGCATACAGATGATAACATTGCAGATCCACTGACCAAGGCTTTGTCGCAGCAGAAGCACGAAGGTCATACTAGTTCCATGGGTATTAGATACATCAGAGATTGGCTCTAGTACAAGTGGGAGATTGTTAGTATTGGTGTCCTAGAGACAATACTATTGTGTTCTATTGTAGACATTTATGGATTATGTTATATTGATTATTGAATAAATATTTATTATGTCTTTATTTACTGCGTAATAAATTGAAAGCATAATAAATGTCCTTGGAATATTATATGTAATTCTATATCTCTAAGTACGTGACTTAGAAATGAGATTATGAGAATAATATCAATATTCCTAAATGTCCCTAGTCGAGTATTATTGTTAAGGGACAATAATGATGCATTAAGACTAGTATGTTTGTTGACTGATGATCACATCTCATTGATCATAGGTATAGTGATGCTAAAGTCAAGAACATAAGTGCATGTATCGACACATGGCACTGGAATGACCCACCGTGAGATTTTTACATGTTAATAGGTGTCATTGGAAATTCTCACTGTGATAATGATGTAATGATCCTCTGACTTGATATCATTATATTTCTATATGAGAATTAATATACTTTGGTTGCACTAAAAGTTACCTTTGACCGGGTGATGATGAAATGTACATTGGGTATATTATGAATCATATGAGAAATATGAAAGATCTAGAAAGGATTTAACCCTCCTATTTTAGGAGTGATATTATTGGCCTCTTGATTGAGTGAGACTATAAAATGCATGGCCGTGCTCAAATATTGATTTGTTTAATAGTCTACTCATTGATCAAGGAAATTCGGATTAGACGATGAAGAGGATGACACAATACATGCCTTGAGTCTGATCTATAATATAAGGTTAAAGGGATTATATTACATTGTACATTATTCACAAAAGGTTTAATTGAATCACCAATTATTATTCTTGGGTAGCAATGATGTATTACTAGATGCCGCTCATTGTTTATAATTTTATTATTGGATATTAAAATTATTGCCAACGTAATAATAACCTAAAGGGTCACACACTTTGAACGTTTAAAGGAGTTTTAATTTAAATTCTGAATTTAAATTAAATGATTAAGTTCGAAATAAATTATTTAATTGAGCCGGTCTTAATTAAGTAATTAGGATTTCGAATTTAATATTAAAACCAAAATCGGATTAGGTTTGGAGAAGCCCAAATCCGATTAGGGTTTGGCCCATATATATCTCTCTTCCCTATAAATACATAATGATGTATTGTTTTAGGGTTAAGTCATATAAAATTCGTTTTTACTAAAACCCTAGCAGCTCTACATCTGAGAGAGGCTAGAGAGAGAGAGAGAGGCTGCATTCGGCTAGTACCGGCTCCGGTGATCTTTGGCGATCAGACGTTCGTGTGGACTGCTTAGAGACGCGATCCTTAGACCGAGGGCTGCGTGGTGATTGCTTGTTTCGGACCTCCATCTTTCGCTAACGTAAAGCTTTAACAAGGTATTACTTCGTATCTCCATGATCAGCCATACTTTATAGATGGATCCTCGGGTTAGGGTTTCGGAATTTTTGATTTTACGTCGATTATCCGCTGCGTTTGTTGCCCCGAAACCCAACACATCATACTACCAAGACAAACAATTTAACATAAAAACAATTATCCGGAGGCAAAACAACTTTAAGGAAAATATTCAAATCGTTCAGGTGAAACAAATAAAACAAAATGCAATTTCAAGACAACAAACTTAAACTTATTCTTCTTCTTCCTTGTGACAACAGGAGAATTGAAGTTGAGATCTTCAAGCCCATCCAAATGTATTGAACTCGTGCTCACCTAAAAAAGTGTAGTTATAATTAAAAATCAATCAAAGGTAAATTTTTTATGTAAAAACTTTGGAAGAAAGATTGAAATGTGTTAAAACATGCCTCCTCAGAAGCAGCGCTTGGTGTACTCGTCGAAGAGCGGAAAGATCCTCCAAGCTCAAACATATCACTAACGTAAAAGAAACTACTGGGTACTTCGATGTTAAGCGGAGAGATCTTTAGTTTAGCAGAATACCATTTACCTTCAAGCGCACGTAGTAATGATGGAACTTTCTCCTGGGTTTCACCCTAAATTTGACCAGTATAGTTCAACTTTAACAATATCTAACTAATAATATGACATAACTTATGAGATTTACAAAGCATTCTAGATATTATTGTGTATACCTTCTCTAAGAGCTCATCTACAGTCTTCCCAATCAACTTCCTTATAGTACGATCGTTTAAAGAAAGCTCAATGTGTTCTTTTTCATCAAGCGCCTCAACCAATACCTGAAACCTAGATACAAAATTGTCACACATATACGGAATCAAACAACTGATGTTAAATAAAGAACATATGAATTTGAATTTACTTCTTGTCGGCAAATGGAACGTCACGGTTACAAACTATGCATTTATATTCTCCATCCACAACACTGATCTCTCTGTAGCATGAACTACACTCAGCTCTATACCAGTCCATGTTAACAATCAATATAATCTTGAGTTCACAAACAACCTCCATCTGAGAAAAAATATTTAGTTATCTACCTTAGGAGTTATAGGAGTAAGTAAAGGTGATAAACTATTGAATCAACAACTGGACGTACGTTCAAGTACTCAACGCCAAGGGTTTTAACAGACTCAATCCCATGCTCCTCAAAAGTTTCAGGAATCTGAGAAGAGAAATCACACTTTGAAAATAAAGGAGAACCTAACCTGTACAGCAAAACACTCACCTATTACATGTTTTCAAAATAAAATTGTCATATTGGAGAAACCATAAGAAGAGCAGATACTAACATTTGTCTAAGATCAGAAACAGAGTGATGGGCATAGTTCAAATAGAACGTGGTGGCAGTTACATTTGCGATGTCAACTTTCTCTACAGAAAACAACAATGTAAGATACTAAAGGGAGACACAATTCACCAAACAAAAATGGGACTAAATCTATACTCTGCCAAGATGTTATCTTCGCACTGGCTACTATGACTATGGCAGGATGCACAGATACAGTCTTCAGAGCTAGTTCAAATTCTTCAGCTAGAGAATCCCAAAATGTTACCGTTCCATAACATCTGAAAATAAACATCTGCATGCTGTTAGACATGGGTGACTTAAATTAAACAGTTGATTTGCTTAGAAGGATTTATACCTCCCATCAGTTATTTCAAATTTCATCTGAACTTGGCTGACACCATTCTTGTTCACAAATTTCCTCAAGGGGAAATCTTTTTGAATTACTCCTATGACATCTGATCATAAAAAAATTATATACACTTAACAAATGAAAATATTTGTATCTAGATAAACATAAAAAAAGGCGATATTTGGTTAACCTGTTAAATACGTGTTGTCATCGGCAATATCTGTGAGGTCGCCAAGATCAGAAAAATCAAACATATCATGCGCTATCATCACACCATCTTCCGCAATCGCTTCAACCTCTGTGAAATTCGTGAAGTAGATTTGTTTTTCACAGCACACACACCTGAACTTGTCATCAGGTTTATAATCTTTGATAGTGAAGTTGGATAACGCATAAATATTACCAACCACGATTTTCCGTTCATAATTCTGAGCTATTAAAGCAGGCACAAAACCGGGTAACCTACAATTCTGTAGAATTTTCATATTCAGTATTTTGTGGATTTCAACTGAAAAATAAAAGTTAAAACGTCAAACTATATATTAAAACATTACCTGAGTGTCTAACAACAACAGGTTGAAGCCTTTAAACTCCTTGCCAGTGTTTGACACTCCACGCCATTTACGTAGTACGCGAACTTTTACAGCCCATTCGTAGCTGCCAGAAGACACTTCTTGCAGAGAAGTGAAAGCAATTTCGTTCATGTTGGAACCTTACCCCAGTCCGTGCTAATAATGGTTTGGCAAGAAGTATCGAAATGCAGTTTTTAAACGTCGAAAAACTATGACTTTGCTGTCTGTTGTTATAGGCACGCTATAAAATAATTAAGTTGGATGATATTTGTGGGAACTTTTTCCATGAATTAGCTAAGGAGGTAAAATTTAATTCTATAAATTAATAATTTACACGCATCCTAACAACAATTCTATACGCACATTTAATACATCTGCGCTTTTAGTCTACTTTTAGGACTACATGACTATACAATTAAAGCCAAAACATAAAAAGTTTGGTCGGTCGATAACTGGCCAGAATTATAAGGTTTAATTGTATAGTCTAACTGTTAAAAATTGGATCGGTCGGTACTTGCGCCAAATTATGAGTTCTTTATATAATCAATTATCCTTTTTAACTAAAACTATTATCTTTTTTATATTTAAAAAAATTCAGAAATTTAAAAATAACTAACTATTAGACCTAAATACATGCTTTCCTATATAACTAATTATTATCATTAAGTAAAACAAAATATTTATTTTATATTTCATACTAAAGATTGATTAGACATTTAATTAGTTCATCGACCCACGGAATAAGGAATAGTTGATGATTAATCGTTATAAATCACCAAGTCTCAGAAGCAAGCGGGTGACATATTTATAAAATTAGCATATTATTATATAATTAATAAAGAACAGATTAATTTTTACCAAAAAAATATATTAGATTATTTTTAAATAGTGTAATGGTCCTGTGACCGTTAGAGTCACGATAGGGCTAAACAGACTGAAAAAGGAAAACAATAAATTCAGTGGTAAACATTACAAAAAAACCCTAAACCACAAACAACACAAACACATGTGCTGCATGAAAACAACTCAAAAGTTGGAAACTAAACAAAGACATTTCGGAACTGAGCTTAACACAAATTCACTTCTTGCTCTTCTTCGTCTTAACACCTGGTATCAACTGAAGAAGTACAAAGTCATCATCATCTTTTAAAACAGGCGCAGTTTCTGAAACAACGTCCTTTCTCAACTTGTCTTTGCCTGATGATTTAGGAGAACAAACAACAACTTCTGATGGAGGCACCGAGCCAACCTCTGTTCCCTGTTTAGCAAAATAACATAATATACTTATTGTAAATGTATATACAAAATTAAATTTGTACCCAAGACTGCAGATTAAAAGATTGCTCACACTTAAACCACAGCTTTCATCAATCTCTGTAGAATTTTCTTGGCATTCTATTTGCTCAGCAAACGAACCAGAAGAACTCACAATTTCAACACTTTCGTAAATCTCAGATTTTTTTAAAACATTCTCCATGGATATCTTCAGAGTTATGGTATAGGATTTACCAACCAAATCTTTGAAAACATTAGGCAATTTACTGTCATTAGATCCCTGAAATTATTAATTTCACAGGAAAACGGGATTTTAACACCATGCAGCAAATGAATATTGAATTAACACCATGCAGCAAATGAATATTTTAAATATGCATTACAAACCTTTACCTTGCTGTGATCTAGATCAACTTCAAAAACAGTTTTCTGAACAATCTGTCGCACTTCAGAGTCACCCAACACAATAAATATCACTCCACTAACGTCAGAACATATGGTGCTGATACGGAATCTAGTACAACAATACACCATTATACCAGCTCATTGTATAGAAATTTATACTTGAAGTTTTAAATTTAAAAAATATACCGACGATCAGGGAATGGAATGTAACAGTTGTATTTGGTACATTTGAATCTCCCATCAACAGCAACTAATTCTTCAGAACACTTGGGACAGCAATGATAGAACCATTGCATGTCCTCAACCTTCTCAATTTTGACAGAACAATACACGCGTTTCTGAAATTGAAAAATCAGTAACATATATTGTATATAAATAATACATCCTATTCATTTATCGACAATAACCTGATTAAACTCTTCTTTCAACTCCTTGATAGATGCAATAGACATAACTACTTCCTCAGGTCTATCCTCCAGTAACACAAGATTCTTGCCAAATGAGGGGTCTGCCGCACTAAACAATTAAAAAACTGTTGAATTAACAACCCTATGGTAAAAGTAATCCATTGTCATAGTCTTATATTTAAAGAACAACATTTACAATCTCAGATCGAAAGTTACCGAATCCTCATGATGCGGACAATATGATGGTTCACATTCACAAATAACCGCGTAGCGGGATAGTTGTTGATAGTCAATTCACCTAGAACAAACGTAATTTCAAATTTTATTAAACACTGAGAAAAACAATTTAGGCACATTGTAAAATAGAAAAAAACAGGTACCTTGATAGTGCCCTATTTTGGCACAACCTATGATAATAACTACAGGTTCATCGCAATCCTTATCCAATGCTTTGTCACATCTAACAACAAAGTCATCATAAAAAGTGACTTTCTGAGTAGACCTGATGTAAACATTGATTCATCTACCACCGCAAAAAAAAATTACATAACATTTTGTGTTTAAAAATATTGAAATTACCTCCCATCACATATACTAAATTTCAGCAAAATCTTTTCTTCTTGAGTGTCAGAAACATACTTCCGAATAGGTTCACGATTCATCAGAATCCCAACAACATCTATTAAAATAAAGATTGAACACTCATATTTTGAAAAATAACGTAAATCAAACAGAAAATTATAACTACAATGAAGAGGTTTACAAATTATTTACCAAATAAAAACCGCTTCTCATCAGTAGTTTGGTCAAGATAAAGAAGATCAAATATGTCAAAACTAAAATCTGGTATACGTGGGATGGACGTTGTTATCTTATGCATAATAGTGTAGTCAGAGAAGTATATGTGATGGTCTGTCCTCACGCAACGATGACCCTCATAACCAGTGTAAGATTGAACTGAGAAGTTAGAGATTGTATACATTTGACCTTCTTCCAGACTAGGTTCAAAAGGGCCAGAAATACGAGCATTAATAAAAGCATGAATCCGTGTGTTCTACAATACCAGAACAACAATGACTAAGTAACAACGTAATTAGACAATATAAGATGGTTAACATAAAATTTGAGTAAGGTTGTAGTTACGCTGTCATCGATAAATAACATATTAATCCCACGAAATTCATTAGTTTCCCTAGTTATCCCTTTCCAAATAGCCTGAGCACGAACTCGAATAACCCACTTTATCTTAGAAGAATTCAACTTGTTCAAAGGAGTCGTTGAAATAAAAGCCATCCTGAAATGTTAGGTACAAAAATTTACAAAACACGTTGCTTATTGTTGATAGAAGTAGTAGTTTGGGTGTATCAGTGCTGGGAATGAAGAAGTAATTAATACCTGGGAGTTAATGTGCTTGCCAGAAATTACAGGATGAGAGGTAATGAGAACTAAATGCAGCAGCAGGCGGATGTAATAAGAAAAGCGAAAGGGAGAAGATAATTGCTTTGTGTGAGAAACTGTCGTTTACATGCTGCACCGCATCAAGAAATAAACACGTATAAAATTAGTTATTTCATCAGATATTTTGTAATTATATTTTATATATGCAAACAAAATTATATCCAACCTATCGGAAATAATGTTTTTTGCCATAAAATTCCTTTACAACAAACTAAACTGTCTGAAATGCATGCAACACGTATAGATAAAAAATGGATTAAAATATTACACATTATCACTTTATAAGCGATATCATAAAATACAGCACTTCTTAGAAGCATGTTTTACATCAATATAGAACCAATAAATTATGTATAAAAAAAATTATAAAGTTATTTATGTCATAAAGCTATTTCAAGTTGTTTGCAAAAAAAAAACAATTTTGAATTTATTTTTGTCAAAATTATGATCCAAATTTCTAACTAACTCCAACAACAGTGATCATTGTTATGTGATTAGCTATGGACAAAATTTTGATTAAGTGCTATTCATTTCATGTATGCAATGTACAGTTTTTTAACTTGAAACAAATTAGCTTTCCTATAATTCAAAGTTTTTACTCATATATTATTCTTATTAATTATTAACTATAAACTATTATTAATTACATATGTTTATATTCAAAATATGTGATAAATAATCTTTGTCTTATAATAAGTACCATAAAGAATATATTGGAACCATTTTGTATTACATGTCCTTCTTTAAAAAATAATATATCAATATTTTGTACTTGTATTCAGATTTAAAATTTAAACATATTATACCTTTTTCCAGTAATATTGTCAATAGTTATCATTCAAATTTATTTATTAACGTGTGCATCAAATGTGAAATCAAAAAGATGTCTTCTAAACAATAACCATAAATGAACTTTACCATACACAGCGATCTCGGTGTGAAATATGTTACATAATTAAGACACATAATATTGCCGCGACCCACACCTGCAATAATAAAACTATTTTTATTTAATCATAATCAAAATCCAAAGTGCAGCCAATTCCTATTCCAATAGCAAATGCGAGTGATATTTTTTATATCAAACAAAAATTACATCCAAACTATGATATACCTCGGAAATAATATGTTTTCCCATAAAATTCTTTAACAACATACAAAACTGTCTGAAATACATGCAACACGTATCAATATAAAAAGGATTAAAATATTACACATTACCACTTTAAAAGCGATATGATGAAATACATCACTTGTTAGAAGCATGCTTTACATCAATATAGAACAAAAATATTATCTACAAAAAAAATTGTTAAGTTAATTATGTTATAAAGCTATCTCAAGCCGTTTGCGGAAGAAAAATACAATTTCGAATCAGCAATTTGTCAAAATTATAATCCAAATTACTAACTAACTCCAACAACAATGATCATTATTATGTGAATAGCTATGGACAATATTTTGATTACGTGCTCTTCATTTTATGCATGCAATGTACAGTTTTTTAATTTCAAACAAATTTGATTTCTTATAATTCTAAGTTTTTACTCAAATAATATTTTTATTAATCATTAACTATAATCTATTTTTAAATAAATATTAAACATCACAAATTAATTTAAATCTAACCAATGAAAGATATATCAATAATAATATTTGGTTATCTAAATTACGAACAATAAACATTGTTGCTCTATACATAGATCAGTAATAAATTTCAACAACACATATAATCACGAGTGGAGTAAAATTTAGAATAAATTGTTTAAAATTTGGATTTTTCAATCACTACTATATTTGCTCTTACCAAACAAACATGATAGATTCATAATTGTAGGAAATGGCTACCAAAAGCTACCCTTATAATTAACACTTACATTTTTTATTTCTTTCTAACGCTCACATTTATATTTTAATTGGACAAATGAATAAACTTTGGTTATAAAATATAAATCCCTATTCCATATTTTAGAATATTTGAAAATTACATTCAAAAAAAATTTAGAATTACATTCAAGTCGCACTTTTAGTGTGAATTTTCATGAAAATAATATAAAAGGAGGAAGTGTGCCGTTTAGGTGACCTTAAAATAATTGCTTATTGCTTAAAGTAAAAAAGTGAAGTAGAAGTTAGAACCAACTTAAGACTTATAATTGTGAAAAGTGTTTGGGAAATAAGTAGAAATCGTGAGACAAAAGCTAGTAATCGTAGCCTTTTTTAAGTACTTCTTGTTTTCTTACAGAAACGGTACCAAAAATTGTTATTAACTTATAATTCAGAAGGAGGACTTATAAGCCCGTGCTAAACACCCACTATATAAAACCACGGAGGAAATCACTTTTTATTGGTGCATGCTGGAGAACGTACCTCTTAAAAACATGCACCATCAGACATTTATTGGGCTGTTAATTCATGGTTGACTTCCATTACAATTACAGGGGCTGAATCAGAGAAAATGATACGAACTAAATTACAATATCTACATACAGCAGACAGTTCCTGCAACACTTTCCACACGTATCACAAATGACAAACCACACTTGAGCACATTAGTACCTTTACTGAGCATTACGTAGTGAGCATTAAGTAAAAACACTCGTTTCTATCTATGTATGGAAGGAGACTTATTTCCAAAACTATCTGTATAACCTACTGATGTATACACACTGGGAAGCGTGGCTTCTAAAAAAATAGGGGCCAACTTAAAAACCATAAATGAACTACTAAAGAAGCACTTAATGAACTACAGTAATACGTAATAGTACAAACTGAAGATTTAAAGCTATGTATAAACTGATAAATAAAATACAGAGAACACAACAGCATCAGATTTACTGGCACTTCTTCCAAAAGCATCATGACATACCGTCCTTCTCTACTCATCAAAGGCATTGATGTACACAAACTTGACAGGCATCTTCATTGACTTATGCCACAACGTTATAGTAACTAAATCTAATCACAAAAGACATACACGCTGCATTAAATGAATATGAACACGTCGTTTACTTCTCTTAAAGCGTTCAATTACACCCATTTATCTCGAACATAACATGACCATACATTTAATTACTCAACCCTTTACATTTCACACATTTGTATAAAAGATTGTTAAAATTGTGACATTAGTAATGTAGCAAATACAGTAAATTGTAGGGAAATTTTTCAAAACCTCTTTAAACACAACAATAGCAGTTTAACCGGTACTTGCTCCAAATTCATTATCAATAACAATTCTAAGACCAAGTGGACTGTAACTCAACTAACAGCCACGTAAAGCTGCCATTTGTGAAGACGCACTCAGACAGGAAAAAACCAACAGCCTTCAAGGACTGGGTTTCAACTTTGTACACGCTCATCTCAATATATGAACATGTCGTTCAATTCTAATAAAGCGTTCAATTACACTCATCTATCTCAAACAAAACACGCCTATACTGAAATTATTCAACATATTATACATTATACCAAAAACAACATTCAAATTATAAGATGATATGATTATGTAACACAAGACACTAAGCTGAAGGCAAATTCTAGAAAACCTCTTTAAATACAACGTTATCAGTTACAGAGGTACTTCCTCCCTCAGTATCATCAATAAAGATCCTAAGACCAGCTGGACTGGTAACTCGACTAACAGCCACGTAAAGCTGCCAATGAGTGAAAACAGGCTCGGGCAAATACAAACCAACAGACTCCAAAGACTGGCCTTGAGCTTTGTTAATGGTTATGACATAACACACTTGTAAAGGCATCTGTTTACGAATTAGCTTGAAAGGAAGCTTAGAATCGGTTGGACAACAGTTAATTCGAGGAATGTAGTGCCTTGTACCAACGTAAGAACCAGATATGACCTTGCATTCTACACAATGTTTCAGACATTTGGTAATAATCATGCGAGTCCCGTTACATAGACCAATGGTCTGATTCAGATTACGCATGAGCATTACAATCACACCCTCTTTAAATTTCAACTCATGAAGTGGTAAACCAGGAGTATGAAGCGAGTTAAGGTACTCAGCAGGGAAACTTAAACTTAAATCACTATCAGTGCCAGCAAACTCTTCAGCAGAATCTACACTGAAATATGAATATAACTTACCGGGGAGCTTATCAACAATAAGAGCATTCATATACGTGACTGTCTTATTCAACGGAGTTAAAATTGCACGTTCACGGAGGTACCCAGCATCTTTGAATTTAGATTCAAATTGCGGATATATAGCTGAAAACATCTTCTCTAAAGAATTTGATCCATTAAAATCACATAGATCAGATGGAAGAACGACCTCATATTCATTTTTAGGGTTTGATACTCCACCAGGTGATTTGTAACAGCCGTCACCAACTGCAAGAACCTACTCAGCAAACGCTTTCATTGTCTCCTTCTCTTCATCCGATATAGGACGGTTCAATCGCATGTTTTGATCTAGTGTAAAAACAGTACATATAGACCAAATCCTAGACCGAGTTATAGAAGCAGAAACAATATCTGCACGAGAACCCAATGAGATGACGAGTAATATTTGACGGAAATCACCACCTAGAATAAGAGTGATACCACCAAACGGCAAGTGAAAATTCTTTGGATCTACAGATTTCATAATGTCACGTAAAGTGCGGTCCACACATTCAAAAGCATAACGATGCTGCATGGGAGCTTCATCCCATATTATCAGCTTCGTCTCCTTGATCAACTCAACAAGATCTGAATTGTGTGAAATGTTGCAAATAGAGTAGTCGTCAAGTAATATTGGAATTTTAAAACGGGAATGAGCAGTTCTACCACCAGGAAGCAAGGTGGCAGCTATTCCCGAAGAAGCAACAGGAAAAACAATCTGGCCTTCAGATCTCAACCTGGAAATCAACGTTCTCCATAAATAAGTCTTCCCACACCCCCCACTACCATAAACAAAAAAAGTTTTCCCTTCATTATTTTTAATGGACTCCATAACAGCAGTGTAAATTGATATTTGTTGTTCGTTGCATGAAGCCAGAAGTCCTTCGTATTCTGCATTCATAACATTACGATCATAACTCCTCTCATCCAATACCAGATTATCTGAAGATGAATTTATAAAGTGCGATGGAGGCTGAGGCAATGTTGGATAATCCCGTAGTGATTTGCCGATAGACTTCAAAATCTTGTTTACCTCTGCAACATATATCATTACATTACATCACCGAACAGGAAATTGTACAAATAATATAAAAAATATGCATTACCAGCAAGGGCATAATTTATAATATCGTCCTCCAATAATATGAGATTATGATTCCCAGAAAGCTTGCGCTGATTGAATACGATATCATCAGTCATATGTTGTAAATTCAATTCCCACAGCTGCTTCACGTCAGATACTTGACAGTTCACAATAACATGAACAAACAATTCCCGTATCTGGGGAGCAAACCCAGACTTTGAAGCCTCCTTCAACACCTCATGCCACTCATCATCATCATTAAGAAAGCCACGGTGTTTGCATGCCTCCTGAAATGTTGAATAAAGAACACCATCAACCATCCTCAAGCATTCAAAAGATTTAGGTCCAGGAACACGAGACAACAATAGTCGTAGGTACCATATCTCACCAGAACCATGGTGAGTATACGTGAGACGACCTATTTGTTGTCTTTTCTTACGCACAGACCATATATGATCTGAATCGTTCCACACATAGTGCATAGGAATCTGGTCATATGTATACTGGTTAGCAGTGCAATCAGTAGAGTAAAGTAAAAAAAAAGCCTCCAACTTAGAAAGCCTATATTTCTCCCTCCCAGCAACATTTTTTAAAGATTCTGAAGGTTTAAAAACACAATTTTTTTGACCTGGTAGATGGTATGGTAGATGCTCAACTGATATTGAACGATGATGTATGTCAAAACCAAAAGTCCTATATGATGCCTCAGCACCACAAATATAGCGACCATCAAAAAAAGCTTGAATTTCATCAACAGCTTCAGAATCAGAACCGGTCAACAATTTCTTACGACCAGTAATCTCAACAGTTGCATTGTCAGGGCCTTTCAAGCAGTACTTGAATAAGTATTTAACACTGCGAGCATGACAACATATCTCTATGTTGATGTGGCACTGGTATTTAACCAATAAGGATCGATTGTAAGGAACAACCCATTGGTTGTCTAAAGTGGCTTTGCGCACATTTACTGTTATCCCAGTGTTGCGCCTCTGATAAATAGGAAATCCAGATTCATCAAAATTTGTCTGGGAACAATACCTAAAATCATTTAGAAATAAAATCAATAATGTGATGTACTGCAATTACAAAAAATCCTAGCTATTTAAATCAAATATAAAGAGACATACATACTTCTTAGGAAAACGGCGAGAACACTTGTAGTTCCTCATACAGGGAGATTTTGGAAAATCATGACCACATGGACCATGAATCATAAATTCCCTAACAGCAGCGTAGCCCTCTGGATCAGTCAGGGGATCAGGCAGCTCAGCACTGACATATTTGTCAACATCAGATTTAAGATTGATTTTGGATGCAGCATCAAGCCAGATCAACATATGCACGTGTGGAAGCCCACACTTTTGAAATTCAACTACGTACATCACTATTATTCAAATGAAACCAATTTTTTTTAGCATAACAAACAATCCAACTGTTGTTAACAACAAATTAATAATAATAAATTGCTATCCACCTGATGTACACTCGCCAAATATTTTGTTCTTCTTTATATCATCTAAGAGCTGAGATAGTTTCAACTTGAACACACGAGCAACTATATCAGGATTATCAACTGGAGTCCCAAAAGGTATCAGTTTCATCATTTCAAGAATTTCAGGCCACATGGGATTTGTTGTCATGGTCAGAAATATATCTGGATGACCAATATGGCGACAAACAGCAAGGGCATCCTGAAAGTTTTGTTGCATGTATCTTGTCGAACCAACATAACCAGCAGGAAGTATAAAACTCTTACCAATCTTTGATGCATCACTATCACCAGCCCTTATAGAATCACAAATGTGACTATAAAGGTCATTGCGCAGAGTTGTCTGATGAGTCCTAAACCACCAGAGACGTGCTTGCTCAACAATAGAGAATGAATCAACAATATACTGCTGAAACAAACGACCACCTAGTCGAGGAGTCATGCCTGCACAAAAAAATTCAGTTAGGTATCAATTCACAGATGTCATAAAACATATCCTGATGCAATGTTTCACTAAAGACTGTGGATGTTATATATAACGAACTATAATATTGCACGACCAATAACGTTCACGACATCAGAGTAAGCAATAAATCAATTTTACCCATCTTAACATCTTTCCTCATAGCATGAACAAACATCAACTGTAAAAATAAAATCAAAAATATAATGGGCGTGGTTCATTTCCAATATAACAAATTCATACCTTCATTGAGACGGACTTGTAGACGATAACGGTAGTAATCCATAAGAGTTAATTTATGCCGCTTCCAGACCTAGAACCAGGTATATTCTCATAGCACAGATCCTTATGAAAACCATCTTCTCCAGCAGGAAAAAGTATAGGATACTGCAGGGACATTAGTTTGGGGTGAATATTAGTAATGCGCCCAAGACCAGATATTTTATGATCAACTACAAAATCGCGATTCTCCTCTGTTTCTTCTTCATTACCAACCATTATTCCAGCCAGTTCATTCGAGGGACCAATGTTGTTCTCACGACCACTTGCAGAACAACAAAGCTTTAGGAAAATATGCAGGTCTACAATTTCCGTATCATCGTACCGCTCGCGAGCCGTACGAAACTCCTTCACCAAACAATTAGTCTCATCCCACATAGCAACCAATCCAGCTACAATTTCCTCTGAAATCTTGCTGGATTCACCAACATCGATCCAACGCATGCGGTTCGAGACTTCATTAATAGTATCATAAATGTATAGTTGACAGAATTTAGGAGGCTTCCCATCTTGAGGTACCAAGGAACCGAAAGGTGGTGGTTCTGGCCATTCAATCGATAAACATACGGAGATCGTCCGTTATTAATCGAATTGTCAACATAACCACCAGTTGACGTGAAAGCAAACATGCTATTGTAAACCCTAGAACATTGCTGGAAGATAGGTCCTTTCTTGGGATCATTGTACAGCTGCCACAAGTAGGATGGTGTTTTGGGACATGGTTCGAGTTTTATCTTACCATCACCACAACATAAATTGAATTTTGGAATCCCATGGATTGAGTTCTTGTTGACACGCTCCTCCTTCCACATTACAGCATGACATTTCTGACATCAAGCTGTTGGAGGACCCAGGGACGCATAAGACTTCGGAACTGAAAATTATTAAGTTCAATTAAGCGCCAGACTCGAGGATGTTAATTAAGTAAGAACAATGTCTAACTCAAATACAAACCTTGTGCAAAGTTCTTATCGTAACGGGATTTGAGATCTTGACAATGTTGAGAATATTCGTCATCAGATTCTAAATACCAAATGAAAAAATGTATAGATAACAATACAACAGTTGTGTCAATAATGTTGCATAATCAATGAATGAAATAACTGCTTAATATTAAAAACATACCATCATCACTAAAAAAAATTCATCATTATAATCATGACCTAGTATTGTCGAATTCTCTGCAAAAAAGTAATCACATAAACAGGAGGATACATTTTACAGGACTAAGCGAAGCAGTCACATACACAAAAAACTAACCAATGTCTTCATATCCAACAACATTATGAGGTGGCAGCTCAGAAATAGCAGGACCAAAATTCAGCTTCTTCTTGATTTCATCAACAACAAGAGTCCTTTTCCGTTTCAGGGTTTTCAACCTAACCCTATCTGCACAACATAATTTTTATCATCAATCATACACCAAGTTAAAAGCAGTAGAGAAAAAAAATACAAATCTACACTAATTTCTGAACCTGTTCTGAGCCCAGACAATACGTCACTAAGAGGAACATCATCATCAAAATCAACCACATTTTCAAGGTTAATAGTAAAAGGGCGCAAAGCACGACGATCCTTGTTACAACGACGTACTGTTTGACAGGTGAAAATGGAAATTAGGTCACAAGAACATAACACAAAAACATATATAACGTAACAAATAAAACGGTGGACATATCAGCTTCATTCACCTTTCGAGCGAAACTGACCATTCTCATCAGTGACGACATTAGGTGCCTGCAAAGTAGCTTTAAGCCGAGAACCACCCAAGTACTCCTAAACACACATGGACGAAAAGTTAAAATATGCGAGGTACATGCCACAAAACAACAAAGTGAAGGAGAATAACCGATGAAGACCTGTTCTCTTGACAAACACGAATAGTTTGATATATCAGAAAGAGGAATCCTAGGAGGTCTACTGACATCGGTACAGTGACCACAACCACCAGCAAGACCAGTGCGGTCAACTTTTAAAACAGGAACAACTGCACAGACATGTTTGTTTAGAACTCAGATTTGATACTGCAAGCTTATAAAACTGAAGATGTAGTTTACACAAAAAAAAATTAGCAAGATCTGATAAAAAAGAGTTTAAACACCTTTACTTGATGATCCATTAAATGATCTATCGGACGGCAACACAGAAGAAAGAGAGGAGAATTTTTCCCGGCTGCGATCAAGCAAATAACGATCCACACTAAAAGATTTCTTTGGCTGTGGAGTCAGCAGAGAAAAAAAATAGGAGGCATGGACATAATCAGTTCATAGAATACATGTGGATTACATATGAAGAATCTGTGTAAGAAAAAAACCTGATCCATTCAATCAGAAGCCATCCAATGAAGAGATTTGGTGTGGATAAATGGAGAGTTCCTGCAGATGAAAGAGGGAGAAAAAGTTTTGGGGGGAAACTGATATCTTCAGTGATAAGCTTGGAGTACAGATATTTGAAAAACAAAAAGCAGGCGCCAGCACACAATGTGACCGGCTGAACAGGTTAAAGAAAAGGTGAAAAAACTGGAAAAGGTGGCAGTGGCACATAACTGTAATTCAGAGGCTGAAGAAGGGCAGTGCATGTAAAAAGCCAGCGTTTTTGGATGCAGAACATATCTATTTATAGATACGTTCATAAAATTTGAAAATATAAAAGTGTTTTCAAAAAATTTGATTGGTGCCCCTTGATTAAAAACATACAGTACTACTAGATTCGCCAGGTAGGTCAGGTCAAATTCAATGGCGTATGTTTCAACCAGAAGAGGTGTATAAAATTAGTTTCACACAAATTAAATGGAGTAGGTTTTTATAATTTGAATAGGACAAGGAAGTCACACTTCCCACGTTACCTGCAAAGAACATATTGGGTATGTTGATAGAATCCTGATGCTTTGAGACTTGGTTTGATACCCGGATGGCAACAAGCTCGATCGGTTCGAATTTTGCAACATCCAAATATGATCTTTTATGTTTTCGTTCGGGTTCAATCTTTAATAAAATCATTATGATTATGTATGGACTAATTAAATCTTATATATGGTATCTCGAAGATAAATCTAATACAAACTCTTAGTTTACCAGAATTCATCCGAATAGAGGTGATATTATGTATAAAATACCATTCACACTATTTTCAATCGGAATATAAGTGCATTTTTGTTTATATCTGGGAATTAACTTCTTATGATAAGTAATGGTCTCCTGGTAATTAAAATCTCCCGGATGTAAAAAAAATTATTTGGTTGTTATATAGGAATTAAAATCATAAGAATTTCTAATGGTGAAAGGTGGGGTAGGTTAGTAACTTTCTACAGATCATGGGTATTCATACACATATGAAAGTTGCTTTTCCTTTACTTTCGTTAACCAAACAACTTCACCGATAACTATTTTCTAGGAAGTTGAAATTCCCATATATTGAAGAGGTAACCAAACAAGCACTAAGTATTATACCATCAATTACGAGCAGAACAAAATTATTATGGATGTTTAAACAACTTTTTAATAATTTAATCTCCACGATTTTAGTTTAAAAAAATAAAAAATCTCCACGATTTATTATTATTTTCGCTCAGCTAATGAATGTGTATTTTCAACCGCATTAAGTTTTGTTTTTGTTTTTTAAATTCCAAAATAGGAACTCATACAAGTTATATGTAAACAAGCCGTTCGAGATGATATTAAAATTCGTAAAATTGATGTATTTTTGTATATTTCTAATAAGTATGATACAGAGTATATATAGGTTAAATATTTAAAAAAATATTCATGAAAAATCATTTTTTATATAATTATATTGATCGCACTGAATCTCCTAAAAAATTAAAAAATATTACATATTTAAATTGAGTTAGTAGATACAATACCCCGGCTTTTAGGACTAGTTTAAAAGGTAATATGCGAACAAGTTTCTCAGACTTTTGACCTCTGCAATAGGCAACATCATGGCAACATCAACAAGAAACATATACGTTCAAAGATTTGAGTCTAACATTAGCAAAAACCAAGTATTCTAACTTTTAACCTCAGCAAAAACCTAACATAAACATAAATATAGTCATTGAGAAGTTAAACCTCAAGGCTTTCATAAGCAAAAACAGCCGAATGAGTTAAACAAGTCTAAATCCGCGAATGAGAATAAGAAGCTAGGCATTGTGAACTGTTGGCCTCGACGTCTGTCTGAGTAGTTAAAAATATTATTTTTGATTGATTTTTTTTGTAAATTAAAATTTTGATTGTATATTTTTATTTAGAAAAAAATTTTAAAGAATAATATTTTTAACTACCCAGTCAAAGCACTTAAAAGTGTGTGTTAAAAGTCAAAACCTCAAATAATAAAAAACATAAGGAGTAACGAATTCAATTGGAAAATGTCAATTTGTTTTCCGTTTTAGTTTTTATATAATCAATTTAATGTCTAAAGATTCTGAGCCCAATATTCGCAAAGTTGAATCTTCGCGCAGAGTCTTAATTCTTAAGTCTTGACAAGTTCCAAATCAATGTACATGCATCAGTCAATGATAGTAACAATATTCTTATATTCTATTTCTCTCTAATTTTATATTCTATTTCTCTCTAATTATTAAATTTCAGCAGAATAAAAACTAAAATAAAAATAAAACAAAACCAGGAAGAAGAAAGACAGATTCCCTCTTTCCGGGCTCACATGCAACCTTACCCAGTTTGGAGTCTTTGGACCCTCTGCTCTTTTTTAGTCAGCCAGTCCTCTTCTCTCTCCACAATTATATTTTTTATTTATTTATATTTAATTTTTTTGAAAATTTTATTTTTAGTTTTATTCAACCAGTCTTTACTATGCAAAGACTATAAAAGAAAATACTACAATATATGCAAAATAAAATAAAATAATTTAAATAATAGCCTTTTTTATTTTTAAAAATTTTGATTCTTTACCTCCCAAACTATTGACCTCTTCTCCTCTCTCAATTGCTTAAGTTTCACTGGGCGCCTCTCTTGCTTCTATGCTTGACTTTTCTTCAACTTTGCTTATGCTTTTCTTGTTGAACACCGGCTTTGATTCCATGACTTCCCATTTGTCAGATTCTTGAACCCTTTTTTAAAACTTGTTTATTTGTATTCTTAAGCATTTTTAACCACCCCCCACATGTTTGTCTGATCTAAGATTGGATCACAAGGATCTCTTTTCTTTCTCTTGAGGACACTTGAGAGGCTCAACAAGAGGAACAAGCTGGTGGGTCTCAGTTGCCAAGTCCTTTTTGGCTCTTTTCTTGATAAAGGTTTCATTTTTATTGTACTTTGTAGATATTTTTTTTCTGGGTCCATGTGTTTTGTGCTGTGCTTTTCTTTTATGTGGATAAACTTTATGATTTGTCTTGCTTTTTGTGATATTGGTTGTTAGTTTCAAGTGGGTTTGTTGTTGTGTGAAAATATATCATTTTGCTAATCATTGTTCTTGGGGTCCTTTTTGTTGGGTTATCTTGGCTTTATAGGCTTGTGAATTGCTGTGATTTTGGTTTTTTATTAGGTTAATTTGTTGCCACAGGTGAGGTCATTTGTGAGCTACAATTGATTTGAGAGGCTGGTATATGTCTTGGCTCCAAGTTATTAGTAAATTTTGATGATTTAATTGGGTGTTGCTTGCGGAAAGTTGTGATTTTGGAGGCATGTCAGGGCTTGATGTTTCCAAATATGCACATAGTCGAGTTCATAGAGCTGTGGTGACAAAAGATTATGCTGCTCTGAGGAAAATAATTGCGGGACTTCCGCAGCTTTGTCATCCAGCTGAAATTGTAAGTGAGTCGGTTTCAGTGGCTGAGGAAGCGAAGGCGGATGCCATATCTACTGTAATTGATTCTAGAGATGTTCCTAATCGAGAAACTCCTCTTCACCTGGCTGTTAAGCTTGGTGATGAGACTGCGACGGAGATGCTTATGCTCGCAGGTGCAGATTGGAGCTTGCAGAATGATAAAGGTTGGAGTGCACTTCAGGAGGCAATATGTAAGAGGGAAGAAAGAATTGCAAGGATTATAGTTAAGCACTACCAGCCAATAGCATGGGCAAAATGGTGTAGAAGGTTGCCTAGGTTGGTCTCAACTATGAGAAGGATGAGAGACTTCTACATGGAAATTACGTTTCAGTTTGAAAGTTCTGTAATTCCTTTCATTTCCAGGATTGCTCCTTCAGACACCTACAAAATTTGGAAAAGGGGTGCGAATCTGAGAGCTGACATGACTTTGGCGGGGTTTGATGGCTTTAAAATTCAGCGTTCCGATCAGAGCATTGTGTTTCTTGGTGATGGTTCCGAGGATGGGAAGGTACCTCCTGGATCACTTTGCATGATCACTCACAAAGACAAGGAAGTGATGAATGCCTTGGATGGTGCTGGAGCTCCAGCATCTGATTTAGAGGTGCAACAAGAAGTCACAGCAATGTCTCAAACTAACATATTCAGGCCAGGCATTGATGTGACTCAGGCAGTTCTCTTACCGCAGTTGACATGGAGAAGGCAGGAGAAAACTGAAATGGTTGGTCCTTGGAAGGCCAAAGTATATGACATGCATAACGTGGTGGTAAGCATTAAATCAAGGAGGGTTCCAGGAGCAATGACAGATGATGAGTTATTCTCATCTAGCAATGAAAATGAAAATGAAACTGAATCAGGGAGCGAGGAACTTAATGATATCCTAACAGAGGAGGAAAGAAAACAATTAGAGGCTGCACTTAAGTTAGATTCTTCTGATTTAAACAATGAAAACAATGGCGTGATAAGGCATCGTCACAGTTGTTACGAGCAACGGGAGATACCCATTGATGATTGCAGAAACGGTGAATCGAAGCAGGGAAAGAAGGGTTGGTTTGAAGGATGGAGGAAACGGGACAGCAAACAAGAAGGGCAGAAAAAAACTGTCCCGCCAAGAGGTTCTCTTTGTGTGGAAGATAAGGTGAGTGATCTCCTTGGGGAATCTCCTTCACAAACTCAGGGTACACCTGCAAGACATTCGATGGAAATAGTTATCAAGGGGGACGAACAGCGGAAAGGCAAGGAACTTAAAGCATCTTCATCCAATATGGGTGGAGGAAATCGGCAAAAGGATGGGGTTCATGAGAATGAGTACAAGAAAGGTTTGAGGCCTGTTCTTTGGCTTTCACCAAACTTCCCTTTAAGAACTGAAGAGTTGCTGCCATTACTAGACATACTAGCAAACAAAGTCAAGGCTGTTCGGCGCTTAAGAGAACTGCTCACAACCAAACTTCCATTGGGCACCTTTCCTGTCAAGGTAATTATATAGTCAGCTATTGTACACTGTATGGTCACCTTATAAACTATTTGAGGTGAAACATTTTCTTTCTCAATCTTTACACTAATAGTTAAGTTGGCAGTCCTTCCACATCTGAACATTCAAGTTTATAAGCTGCTGCTAGCCTGTTAGGCAGTCTATTTGTTAATTTGTTTGTGAAGCTGTTGGCTGCCCTGATTAGGTAGAAGTTAATTATAATTAATTATTGATTAGGCATTTGTTGCTTCCAAACGTCTTAGATTGGCCAGTGCAAGATATTCGGTCTTAAAATGAGCTTTTTGAAGAAATTAACTTCTAGATTTTTGGTCTATTGCTGTTAAATGGAGTGTTTTACCATCTTCATTCTTTTGCTAAACGGATAATTTGTATGTACTTCTGTAAAACGTCACCTAGGAGTCCTATTTTTCTTGAATATCATGTAGATTTTACATATTATTCCTTTGAGGAGATGAGTAGATACTTAAAGTTGCTCAAGAATCCTATATTTTATATACAGAACTGTCGTTGTATATAAAATGTCATACGACTAACGACCCTCTTTTCATCATATGGACTATAGTAAGAATAAAGGGCTGTTGCTTGCCAAATCGGATAGTTGATTGTTATATCTGGCCAAAATTTGAATGAATTCTAAAGGTCTCTTTTGAAAGGACAATAATTATATTGAGACCAATATTCTATGCCCTACTTAGATACACTGGGACACAGTAAATGACATTGCTGATATACTACCCTTTCAATATATATGGATTGCAGTTTAATTTTATCTAGCTATGGAAGATTGCAACACTCGACATACAAATACTAGCACGAAGTGAATTCTTAATGTATTCCAATAGAATCCTCTATAGAAAGCTAATATATCATATCCACCAGCCCTAATCAATTAATCATCTAAATTAATAACTTTTCGTATAGTCTAATAGCACAATAAAGTACCCACCATACTTGTAATAATTTACTTGCATAAAATATTTTACTAAATATAAAAACATCTATTTTGAGTTAACAAGTGATAGACCTGTCTTTAAGTGCAAGATCCTTAGAGTTGTGATTGCCTTGTCGGTGACTATTGGTCCCTCACTGTTTGAAAATAATGAGAAATTGTGCCGCAGCCATCTAATATGAAGCATATACAAGTCTGGTTGTTGATTGGTTGTCTAAGAGAATGACTAGGATCCAATGATCCATGCTTAAGTGTCAAAGAAAATAAGCACATGCATATTCCAAATAATCTTATGGTTTCCATGCTTCTTTGAGTTCTGGTCTTTCTTAATCCTTTATAACGCCTGCTACCACGGCGGTAATTTTGAGTTTCTTTATTGTCGTTTTAGGATTCGTAATTTCAAGGATCCTCAAGAGATTTAAATGAGAAAGAAATTTTCTTAATTGTTATGTGGTACTGCCGGTAGGAGTAGAATTTTCTCAGGCCATCTCCAATCCATGACACCAAAATGGTGTAATTTTCACACCATTTAGGTGTGAAAATTACACCATCTAAAAAGTTGACTCCAACCCATTGACACTATATCTTACACTAAGAAGAATCTTTTAGATATAAAATGGTATATTCTACCTCTATTAAATAATTTATATCAAAATTTTAATTTATAGTCATGAGATCTTGAGCTTGATTAATTTCAGTTTTATTTATAAATCACAATTTATTTAAAAAATCCAAATTTTGTATACAAGAATCTAACTTTATTGAAAATTTGGAATACATAAAAAATTTGATCTAAATAGTAAAGGAAGAAACTTTAAAATTATTATGATTGAAAGTTTAAAATTACAAGAGGAATGAGTTTAATGGGGGCATAGAAGGAATGAATTTGTTTTGTTTAACATTTATGAGGGTATAGTGGGTATTTTGAAAAACTCTAAATTTGGTGACATTTACACCAAATGAACATTTGACGCCAAATTTAGTGTCATTTAATTCATTTGGTGTAATTCTTACACCATTTTGGAGCTGGATTGGAGTAACTTTTACACCAAAAGTTGCACCATTTTGGAGTTTTGGTGTTAGGTTGGGGATGCTCTCAGGACTGGGATTCCAAAGTAAGACGTTCTTTCACCAAATTTGGTCTAATGCAGTTATAGTTGCAGGATAAAATATTAGTAATCTGGGTAGTTTCCATATACTTTAATCTTGAAGGGCGTGTTTTAACATTTGGCCGGTATTGGGGTGTAAAAGAGTCAAACTGTTCGTGAGCTACTCGAGTTTGGCTCGTACGATATTCGAATTTGGTTTGACAGTAATCAAGCCAAGCTCGAGCTATTCAAATGCTTTATCGAGCCTAGCTCAAGCTTAAAATTACTTTGCTCGTGAGGCTAGCAAGCCTAATCAAGCCTCATTTAGTTATATATTATAAATATATTGTTATTTGGATATTTAATATTTAAATAATTCTTACATTTTAAACTGATTTGAACTCGTGCCGAACTTATCTAAGCTTTTGTCAATATTTAGTAGAATCAATTCGAGCTTTTGAGCTGAACTAGAACCTTATTGAACTTTTGTGTAGTCGAGCTTGAAAATGGCTCTATTGAGCTCGACCTCGAACTTCAGAACTCGAGCCTGGTAGTGAACACTCTGCTTGGCTACTTTACAGCCCAGTGACATGTTGATTCCACTGTTGATGGAGCCAAGTTTGTCGACAAGCAGTCTAGCACCAGGGGTGCTGGTTAGCTATGATCCTCTGTAGATTATATTACCTGTTTAAGCTTATTCAGGACTATTCTTAGTAATCATTAATTAATTAGAGACATGAGAGTGTTATGTTTAGACTTTTGTGTATCTTCTTTATCGACAAATTTTAGACCCTTCATGTGAATGGATACAAGATTCTTTCTCTAATAGTTGCTTAAATTCCTTGGACATTCTATAAATTAATTACTTTAGATTATTTTAACAGCTTATCTTGGATTATTATCTCCGTGTTAATTTATGTATACTATGTATGAGATAGAGGTAGATGGAAATAGACACTATTCCTTTCTCAATGAAGCCATATGTGAGATAACTTTGACGTGGAAATGGCCTTCTAGGGCTCTATAACCTGTTTCATGTGCAAAGTATCTTCCTTTTGTCGAATAAAATTCTTTGTTATTTTAGTATCTTTTCTCATAAATCCTGTTGGTTCAGGTTGCTATACCAGTGATTCCCACCATCCGAGTTTTAGTGACTTTCACAAAATTTGAAGAATTGCAAGCAGTGGAGGAGTTTTCAACCCCACCTTCAAGTCCAACTGCTCAAAGCCAAGAAATCCCATCAACGAATCAATCATCCAGTTCATCATGGTTTCAGTGGATAAAAACACCTTACAACCGAGCAAGTTCCTCCACAAGTGGTGGGAACGATAGTGTTCAAGATCCATTTGCAATTCCTCCCGATTACACATGGGTTACAGCAGAAGCAAAGAAGAAGAAAATGCAGGAGAAGAGTAAATCCAAGAAAGGTAGAAGTCAAACTCAAAAGCAGTAGTCCAGCACATAACTTTGCAGAATTGCTATGCACTAGTCTGCATAAATGTAATAATTACAGGGGCTATATTCTTTTAACAGAAGTGGACAAGTCTTGGAGGGTTTAAAAATTTGGTAATTTATTGTGGGTGGTATAAATAGGCTGGATTTGATTCAAATGCTTGAAACTAACATGCTCTGTTGCCTGAGTTTTGCTTCTTCCCATCATTTTATCATCTCTACTTTTCCTGACAGAATAATGGTGTTATAATTTTCATTTAGGCCCATACTTTTAACACATGAAGTTCATTTTTAATATTCAATAATTAATAAGTTTCTCTTAATTGAAAAATAAAATAGAATAATGATGGCCTTAACCATGTTATTTTGTAGCACAAGCAAGAATTTATTCTTTAGTCTATAGTCTATACATGCAAAAACAGTTTAAAATATATAAAAATAAGCCATCAATACTTGGAAATTAAATAAACGGGAGGGATTGTTTATAAATTTTAATGCAGTTTTGCGTGTCAATATTTAGATTTTCATTTACGAAAAACACATACATATGCTATAGCCTATACATTCTGGTGAAACATCTTTAAATAAAAACCAAGATTTCAAATTATAAATATCTGAGAAGGACTAGGTTTGAGTCTTTGGCAACCTATTAATGGAGGGTGTAACTAGTGAACAGACTGAGGCAAATGAATGGTATCACAAAAGATGCATTACTCTTGCTGGTGATGCTCATGGTTGCGGCCGCAGTGACAGAAGGCTGATCACAGCAAATCGAAGAGGGTTGAAGGTTCCGCCATTCTTGAACAAGGTGTATGAACTGGTGGATGATCCGAAAACAAATGCCATAATCTCTTGGACTGCTGATGGTACTAGTTTCACTGTCTGGGATCACCACATGTTTACGAAGAACATTCTTCCTCTATACTTCAGACACGACAATTTCTCCAGTTTCGTTTATCAACTCAACAACTATGTGAGTATCATTCCTCCTTGTATGTTTCTCTCCATTTCTTTCTATATGTAGTCGATGATATCTCAAAGTTTGAGTGTATAATACTCTGTGCTTATGATGATATATTTTACATGCATGGTTGTTGATTTATAAGTGAATTGTATGAGAAATGTATTTGGTCCTCCATAATATGATTTGTTTTAGGTATTTTTAGCTTCACTGGAGCATAGCTATTGCCTAGAATTCCTCTAGTTCATCTGTTTTAAATGTGTGTTGCATTATGTTTAAACGAAAGGGTTTCAAGAAGACGAGCTGGGATAACTGGGAATACGAAAACAAATGGTTTCAACAAGGAAAGGATGATTTACTTGTGAATATCAGGAGGAAAAACCAAAGTTCCTCTGTCGCGAAAAGGAACAGGGCACGGGGCCTGAACTCATCAGATAATTTAGGCTATGAAGCACCGTCCGAAACAGAAAACTCTGAAAAGAATCAGATGAAGCTGGAAGTACAGGAACTTGTAAGGAAACAAGAAATCATGGAGAAAGAATTGGGAACCGTTAAAGAACAGATAGAAAGCCTATTCAAGCAACAAAAAATTGTGATTTCAATGTTTAGTGCAATTCTTCCACAATTCGGGCAGCACTTGCACCAAAATGCGATTGGACAAGGGGTGATGGAAGATGCCAAGTTGGAGAAAGAAATAGCAGAGAAAAACCAATATGAAAACGGAATGGAGCTTGTGGTAGCTGATCATTATACGAGTCAACAAAACAGCTTGTTCGACTCTGGCAATCTGGTGGAAGATGCAGACAAGTGCAGCTTTCTAGAGAAGCTAATGGCAATGGATGAAAATCAGGAATTACAAGGAGAGCTAGCAAATCAACAGTCGAGCATCGTGATGGAGTTGGAAGGCCTAATGACGGAAGCTGAATTCGGAGGGTACATAGAGTTCATGTCTCAAGTGGAGTTTCAAGAAACAAAGCCTGCAATTTGACACCTACAATATATGTTACATGTTACACAAGTGCAGTATCACCAGTTAGTAAAGTTAGCTGAAGTTCCATGGAGCAAAGACAGTTTTAATATTTATGCATTGATATTTGATGTGCTATTAATTGATTAAATATATTACTTCATATATCAGCTTCACTTGGTTGTTTAGTTCTGTTAAAACAATGGACACCTCCGATTCCATGCAAAAATTAAAATAAGGAACAAATTATGAGCTATGAAGATAACTTGTTTCGAAAACATTAATAAAATTATACGATCTCGAAATTTATTGCTCCAATTTTAACTGTACTTGGCAACTGCTATTTACTGAGGTTTAACTGCGGTTTCTGGTAGGGTTGACGAAAGATGGAATTGAAATGGCACGAGAAATCAACAAAAATGTAAAATCGATTTATTATATAATAAAAAATAAATTGAATTGTTTCAAGTAATTGTGATTCCGATTAAAGATGAATGAACAAAATGCCAAAAAAGCTTTTATAGAAATAAATAAATAAATATGTTATTTGTAATTTTGGTGGGAGAAGAAAGACAATCCAACAATTAATTTATGAGCTTGTAAGCTTGTTAAATATAAAACAATAATAAATGAAGAAAATACAGAGAAATGATAATTACGGGTCTATTCATTTCTTTCCCGCCAAAACGCACATCCCTCTTTCTCTCTCTCCGGAAAGCAAGCTGCTAGGTTTGTACAGTACAGCAAGAAGACAGCCCCAAATCTCAACTCTCTCTCTCTCTCAACTCTCTCTCTCTCTCTCTCACTCTCTCTCGATGGACGACATGGACATGGATATACCCGATCCAGACGAGCTCCAGTGGTTAGAAGCCAACTCCAATCTCCACGACGACTTGGACTTCGACGATGATTTCCAGCCCCCATTCCCCGACGACGACGACCACACACCCACCCACACTCCCCCAATCCCCCAATCCCAACCTCCCACACGAACCGACTCCAACAAACGCCCCCAATCACCACCCCCAATTCCCACCATCCCCGATAATTTCGCTTCCGAAGAAGCTTCTAGAAAGCGTAGTAGAATCGAGCCTCAAGTCGTTGTTGATGAAATTCCCGCCAATACTAGCGCTAATCCTGCTGCTGCTGTTGCTGTCGATGATGATGAGGATTGGCTTCCGCCTCCTGTACACCAAGTCCCACAGCCAATTGAGGAGGATGAGGTGCCCGAGGAAACGATTGTGTCCAGATATGCCTCGCGGATTGATGGCGATTTTGTTCCCGTCACTGGCCCGTGCGGGGACCGCGTTTATGCTAAGATAAGTAGGTTTGGATTCGATGATTCCACCAAGAAGAATAAGCTTCATTCCAATGAATACTCTAATGGTACACCACTTATACCTCATTTTCTTCTTAATTGCTGTGTAATTACATGTATTGTTACTGGAAATGCATCCATTTGTGGTAATTGTGTATCTAATTATGTACAAATAAACGCAATTTTAGTAGGAAACTAGTTTAGTAGCCGGTTAAGTTGGGGGAAAAGAAAATCCGTTAGCACTTTTAGCTGTAGTTATTGTCATCTACCTATGGTTGTGAAACCATTCTGTATAGAGTGGGGACCTTGAAGTAAATTAAAATTTTGAGTTCATGTTGTCACGGTTTGTACATTTCTTTTAGTTCTCGTGTAGAAGTTTGATTGACATTTGCTGATCGATTATTTTATAGGTCTTATTGCTGAACCTGTCAGTTTGCTAATGCAAAGAGTTGAGCAGGATGCTGTTCAGAAGGTGCATATTGTTAACTTCTTTCTGCAACTTGTGCTTCTAACTGGAATCAATGAAGTATTACTTATATTCTTGAAATGAAAGAACAAAATGAATATCCTTTGTATCATTGTATGATATTGTTTTTTTAATACTGATACTTGGTGTTGGGTGGCTCAAGGCTTTGCTGGAAAGTTTTGGACCTGAAGGTGACGTAATCCTTCCCAAGGTTCCAGTGATAAATGAGAAGCTTTGGGTGGACAAATATTCTCCTAATTCTTTTATGGAGCTTCTAAGTGATGAGCAGACAAACCGTGAGGTACAGATCACTGATTTTACTTAAGGTGCATGTGTCTTTTCAACTCGGGCACTAATAAACCAGAAATTGCCATACTCTTACATGTTGGTACTTCACAGGTACTTTTGTGGTTGAAACAATGGGACTCCTGTGTATTTGGATCTGAAATTAAAACTACAACAGAGGATGTTTTGTCTTCATTGAGAAGACATACATCAGTGGCACAGCATCAGAAGGCTAACAAGAGTTATATAGGAAAGAATAAAGAAACTTGGCAGAATAAGGAAAATTTTAGAGAGTATAAAATGTTGGATCAGGAAAACAATGACTCGAAAGGAACTCAGGATTTAGGGAATCGAAATCGCAAAGGTTATGCAACACCAGAGCAGAAGGTTAGTTATAACATATGTTTTAAACAAGCACTTGTAGGATTTTTAACATTTTGACTAAAAAGAGTAGCACCATCAAGTACCCTTCAAATTTTTTCTTTGTCATGTTTCTTATGGTAAGTTTTGAGCAAACAATTTGTTATCTATGTAGATAAGTTAAATTCTTATATCCTACATCCATGTTCTACTGCTGTTCATTATTAATAAACTAATGAAAACAGAGTATTACCATTTTCAGCCCCCGACCTCATATAGTGGTCACTAGTTTCCTATGTGCGACAAGCTAGTGCCTTTAATGTCTTAAAAACTTTTCTGTGCCATGATAGTCTTCTGTAGATCTCCTCTCTTCTTCTTTACTTCATTTATAGCTTAGAATAAGCTGTTTGGTAACTGTTCTCTTGTGTGTTGCAGATCCTTCTGCTTTGTGGCCCACCAGGGCTTGGGAAAACAACACTTGCACATGTAGCTGCTAGACACTGTGGATATCGGGTGGTAGAGGTTGTTATTTACTTACTTCAGAAAATCCATGTACAATGTATTAATTTTTGTCAAACATTTATTTTTCCAGAATTAAATCATTCGCCCTAATACTAGTCCATCCAATATTTATATATGGGTTTTGCATCTGTTTATGATTATTATATATATTCGAGATTAAGGGTCTGTTTAGCTTGTAGCTGAAAAGAGTGCAAGTCACTAGTCTAGGCCATACTGTCCAACTGAGAATTGTTTTCGTTCTTGTTGGATGGAAAGTGTGGTCTGTTTAATCCTTTCTTTGCTAAGCATAGGGTGTTAAGTGTTACATAATTTGGGATGAAGAATTGTATGTATTCTGGGCGTGAGTTGAATATGTAACCTACAATTTCAGATTAGACTGCAAATATATTAAGGCGACAACAATCTGATAATATGTTTAGCACATATCAGTCTCCCAGCATTTCTATTGTTTCGTTATTTACCGAAAAGGATTATCTGATGTCTGTTGATTAATTTGGAATGATTCACTGCTTTTGCTTAGATTAATGCCAGCGATGATCGATCGTCATCAACCATTGAAGCCAAAATACTTGATGTCGTCCAAATGAACTCAATCATGGCTGACTCAAAGCCGAAGTGTTTGGTGTGGTCATCATTTAAATGTTACTTGTGATTTTGATTTCGTTATATATTGAAATAGACACCAGCTAAAAAGTGCTCTAACTGACTGTTGTTTAGGTAATTGATGAGATTGATGGAGCTCTTGGTGATGGGAAGGGGGCTGTTGATGTCATTTTGAAAATGGTATTGTCCATTCATAGTTAGTTACTACTTAGTTAATTCATTGTTCATATATTTTAAGTCATAAATAATATGCATAGTTGTCTCTTTAGTAACTACGTACAAGATAAAGCTATGTGATATCAGATTCTCAAGTGTTGCCAGAGGCACAGTGCTGCGGTGCAAGGCATGGTGAAGTGAACATCCCTCGCCTTGTTATGCCTAAAGCCAGTGGTTTCAGTGAGCCACATACCTTAATAAATGGAGGCCACAAGCTGTAAAACTTAAATTGTACATACACAAATACACCCATCAAGTGAAAAATCAAATTCCAATTATTAATTGCAAGTTACCGGATTAAATTTTATTCCTGACATCATTGTATTATAAATTTTATAAAATAAACCAGGTCTTCCGTCATCCCTCATAGATTCACAGAGTATAGGTTGCATATAACATAATTCAGATGTAGCCTACTTTTGACTTTTAAAGTGATCGATTCTAGTGCAAAATATGTACATCAGTCTCCTCAGCCTGACATAATGATCGGTAGCTATAGAGTAGAAACAAGAATTAAAACCAAAGCATATAGCCTAAAATTTTATATAACAGCCTAACTGGTGCTTTTTTGAAGTTTTAGCTCATCTCTTTACCATCAAGTTGTTCCTAAATTTTGTAATTTCATATGAAATTCGGCCTAAAAGCACATATTAATCATTTCTTTATTCTCTATATATGCCTGAGCTTCCACCCTCCCTACGCTAGATCAAAGGAGCTACTAGGCTATTTTTACACGGGTCATGCAAAGACTTTTTGCTTTTTAATATTAATGGAGCATGTTTGTGCAGGTTTCGGCTGATAAAAAATTTAATACTGGAAAAGAACAAACTCATGAGGATCAGTCTGGAAAAGGATCCTCAAAAAAGAAAAGTAGGGATACATCACTGCTAAGACCGGTATGAATATCCTGTTGTTGCATAATTTAATATCTTCTCTTTGTTAGTACATTGATAATGTGATATGTAGGTGATTTGTATTTGTAATGACCTATATGCTCCAGCCTTGAAGTCATTGCGTCAGGTGGCAAAGTAAGTTCTTTTATAATCATCTAAAGTAATAACACATCAATATTTAACACATTTATTATAAAATTAGGCATTAATTCAAATATAAAAATATGGTATAAAGGGGTTAAGCACAATTTTGGAGATTGTAATAATGTCTTATTCAAGTAAACAGGCTGATATCTTGTTTGCTGATGAAGAATGTCTACTCTGTGTTCTACTTTATATTTTTTTATTAAGATGATTCGTCCAGATATTATACCAACCTTGAAGCACGAGTAGTCTTTACCATAGCTTTCTGCTTTTGGTTATGTCTTTAGAGTCCTCTGAATCAGGTATATGTGTGTGTGTGCGTGTGTGATATGCCCATATCAAGAATTTTATTATTATTACTATATTATTATTATTAGGACTCGGACTGGGACTGGGACTGGGACTGGGACTGGGACTGGGACTGGGACTGGGACTGGGACTGGGACTGGGACTGGGACTCGGACTGGGACTCGGACTCGGACTCGGACTCGGACTCGGACTCGGACTCGGACTCGGACTCGGACTCGGACTCGGACTCGGACTGGGACTGGGACTGGGACTGGGCCTGGGACTGGGACTGGGCCTGGGCCTGGGCCTGGGCGAGGCCTGGGCCTGGGCGAGGCCTGGGCCTGGGCGAGGCCTGGGCCTGGGCGAGGGCGAGGGCGAGGGCCTGGGCTAGGGCCTGGGCTAGGGCTAGGGCTAGGGCTAGGGCTAGGGCTAGGGCTAGGGCTAGGGCTAGGGCTAGGGCTAGGGCTAGGGCTAGGGCTAGGGCTAGGGCTAGGGCTAGGGCTAGGGCTAGGGCTAGGGCTAGGGCTAGGGCTAGGGCTAGGGCTAGGGCTAGGGCTAGGGCTAGGGCTAGGGCTAGGGCTAGGGCTAGGGCTAGGGCTAGGGCTAGGGCTAGGGCTAGGGCTAGGCCTAGGGCTAGGGCTAGGCCTAGGGCTAGGGCTAGGGCTAGGGCTAGGACTAGGACTAGGACTAGGACTTTCCTGGTATTTTGGCATTAATTCAAATATAAAAATATAGTATAAAGGGGTTGAGCACAATTTTAGAGATTGTAATAATGTCTTATTCAAGTAAACAGGTTGATATCTTGTTTGCTGATGAAGAAAGTCCAGTCTGTGTTCTACTTTATATATTTTTATTGAGATGATTCGTACAGATATTATATACCAACCTTGAAGCACGAGTAGTCTTTGCCATAGCTTTTTCCTTTTGGTAATGTCTTTAGAGTCCTCCGAATCAGGGATGTGTGTGTGTGTGTGTGCGTGTATGTGTGATATGCCCATATCAAGAGTTTTTTTTATTACTATTACTATGATTAACTTTCCTGGTATTTTATGGCTGCGTTCTTATAGATTCTTGTTTTGGATTTTGGTCAACTGGTTGAAGATTATTTATCTGGTCTCGCTTAAGTGCCTTAGTGATATAAATTTATAATGACATTCAAAAGTTTTGGAAGAGGAAAGGCGTTAAGTTGTTACATGTGCTGTGCTGTCTATTAATTAATTACTTAGACAACAACTGCACTGGAGTATCATTTAAATTATAATCTCTGTTTACGTGTATTAAGTTCACTGGGAATTATAACCTTTTCATTACTTTATTTTGTTTTTGCAGGGTTCATGTATTTGTTCAGCCTACAGTTAGTCGCATTGTTAACCGGTATGATTACTTGTGTTTAATAAGTTATGCTTATAGGTCATTGTTGGGGACACCTTGTTAGCTGTGGATTCCTGAATTAGCGTCTTAGTTATATCTGATATCATTTATAATGACTTTGCTTCTGTTTGTTTTAGTAGTAATTATTCCAACACTGTTTATCATTTCATCTGATAGTAATAACTAGCTAATTCACTTGCTCTTAATTATTCAAATGTTATGATTGCTACAGAAGCACTCAGAACCAAAATAATCAGTTCACTTAACCCTTCATTTGCAAATTGAAATCAATTAAAAATCTACTGACAAGTTTGACAGCAGTTTCCATGCAGTACAAAACAGTCTGTTTCGGTTTGCAACATCATGAATGTCTTTTGTCTATGTGTTAAATTCGTATGTATGCCTTCAATGGATAAGCTACGCCCAAAGAAATTCTTCAATATCTTTTAATTTACTCTCTACACTCCTTAAAGAAATCCATGAATTGTAACAGTTTGGTACTTATTTCACGTCTATCTACCAGATTTACTACAGATCTAGGTAGGAAGGTGGTGACTTGTATTGTATTTTGGCAATCTAGAGTTTGATCAATTTTCATGGAACTAGTAAGGGTCAGACAATGTTACCAGTATCCCGGCTAGTGAGGGGTCAATATCCACTAGATGTTCAGGAAATAAGCCATTGTCACTTTATTTTGTTTTGCTTTCTTAAAGTCAATATTCTCTTGAAATCAGTTTCTCGTTTTTCACTATTCAGCTTCATTTGTCGGAAACACATCATTTTTTTGTAGGCTCAAATATATATGCAGCAAGGAAGGAATGAAAGCAAGTTCTATTGCACTTACTGCACTAGCAGAGTATACTGGTGAGTGTCATTGCGTCAAGAAGTTGTGTTCCTCTAAGGGGTGTCTTATCCTTCGCAACAGATTTGTTAAATAAAGGAAGGAATCCAACTTCACATTTGAAGCATGATATAATTTTCTAAGACTGTTTGCCTTTTCCTAAGTATTCATAATTTATTAAACACAAACACATTATTATACACTAATCTGTATTTGTAGGCACATTTTCTGAAATCTGTATACTGTATTTATCTAGATAACCGGTCGTAAGAGTATATACAACTATTTGACTATATCTCTTGCAATAAAGATAGTCCCTTGATATCTGCAAAAATTTCTAAATACAAATGCTGAACACTTGATCTTTCTTAAAACTTTTTCCTTCCATGAATTCTGACTACACTGCCCAAGGTTCTTACACTTGTATAGTTATATGCTGATTAATCATATATGGCTTGGTCCACAAGTGAATGTTCTAGTGCACGTTCTGTATTTTCGTTAGCACAGCGAGATTTCTCATAACATTAATCCCCCCCCTAAAAAAAAAAGGAAAAGAAATATAGATGAACTTCTCCGCTTTAAGTGATAAATATATTCAAACATGATTATAAGTTTCGTTTGCCATGGAATTTCTATATATGATTGACTTTTATTCCACTTGTCTTCCAGAATGTGACATACGCTCATGCTTGAACACTCTTCAGTTCCTCAATAGGAAAAAGGAAACTCTTAATATGGTATGCTATTGACTTGATCCTGTTTTGCTGCATGATTAGTTAGTCCTCCAGTTATATAGATCAGACAGGTGCCCCCAGTTTAATAGCTACTAGTCTACCGACTCCATGCTGGTGCTAAAACAATAGTAATATGATACTGATACAATGCTTAATGGTTCTGCGAGTATCAATGTCCCATGATGAGTGATATCAGTTTGGTTGTGTGAGTTCTGTTCAAATTATATGACTGTATTGGACATATTGAGTGCAAGAAAGGTGTTCTAACATTCTGGGACAATTTTGTGAAAGTGTGATATTGAAATAGCAAACACAAAGTATTTTTCTTGCTAATAGATTTCTGAAAACTGTCATGGTTACCCTTGGACTGCTCTCCAGGACATGTAGGCATTTGAGGGAATATACATTTTGGAGATTTGGGTTTAAGCAAATACACTCGAGTATCTGAGTTGGTAAATATTACTCCCTCCATCCCACCCAATTCTTTACATTGGAGTTGGGCACGAAGGTTAAGACAGATGTACAAAGTAGTGTGAAAGAGCAAGAAAAGTGGCTAAAGTGGCGCGACCCATCAATATTTCATTGATAGATTGGGGAATGTGGATGAAAGGAGTGGGTGATATTCACTTTTATATTATAAAGTTTTCTACTTTTAAAGAGTTTTGACAGATAAATAATTGAGATGGACATCCCAAAAAGGAAAGTGTAAAGAAATGGATCAGACGGAGGGAGTGTACCACTAATTTATAATTTTTTTGACTTGGATTTTATGTATGTACTTGCGATTAACTTTTAATATCAGATTAAGTTCACTTGACCATCTGAGATATTTCTTTCTCATTGATTTTAAATTACAAGTTTAGTTGATGACCATGTGTCTGTTGGCTCGCAGATTGAAATCAGCAGTCAAGTAGTTGGCCGGAAAGACACATCTAAAAGTTTTTTTGATATATGGAAAGAGGTAATAATGGTAGTTCTGGATTCCATTCACTTCTTACTTCTAATTTTGTATTTACTAATATGCAGTCTGTTCTCTTCATCAGATTTTTCAGAAGAAAAGAGTGAAGCAGGAGAGAAAAGCTTCGAGTGGTTGCAAGAACGTGTGGAATGAATTCGAATATCTTCATTCTTTAATATCTAATCGGTATGTAGGGTGTCATGCTGTGATAGAATGTTTTCCTATTATGTTTACGTTTCTAGTCTTGGATTAGCTCTTTAAACATCTAGCTAACTGTTGCAGAGGTGACTATGACTTGGTCATGGATGGTATTCATGAAAACATCTTGAAGCTTCATTATCATGACCCTATGATGAAAAAGACTGTATGTCCTTGTTCTCATATACATTTTAACCACCTTGTAATTGCATAAAATATTAACAATCCCATTACTGCAATATGTTACTAACATGATGTCTGTATATTGATAACCTGGTAAAAGGTCAAGTGCATGCAGAATCTTGAGGTTTCTGATATTGTTCATCAGTATATCATGCGTACACAAAAGATGTCTTTGCATGGTAAAAAATCGATCCCCTGAAAACCCAACCCTTGTACTGCAAAACCCTCACAAAGTCAAATTAATTCTCCTTAAAATTTGCAGTTTATCAACCTGCTATTGCCATTTCTATACATGGCGTGATAGCTCAAGTTGAAAAACCAAATATTGAATGGCCGAAGTCTTTCCAGAGGTAAACAGTAATTATTGACCTACTGTTTGTTTCAGAACTCAAAACTGTTTCATGTTGTTTTTAACGTTTATAAAATTTACAGATTCCGAACCACTTTAATGGAAAAGGTGGATTTATTACATTTGTGGCACCACAATATAACACCATACATTTCAAGGCATCTGACGATTAAATCATTTGTGGAAGACTCAATTTCTCTGCTTTTGCACATTCTATCACCTCCAACCTTAAGGCCGGTAATTTACATGCATCCGGTCTATCTCTTGTCGAACTTGCATTCAATTTTTATTACTAGTCTTTCATTATCTGATAAAACTGCTATTCTGCATGTGTAACTCCTGTCCACTCCTTACAATAAAAAAATATATCCAAAACACCAATTTCAAACGCATTATAAACTCTAATTTATTCCAACTTGGGCAGGATTGGCTGCCAACAGTTATCTCATGAAATTTCTACCTTTGCAATTCTTTTGAGGTGCATAAACTATACTGGAAATATCAGTAGTATGCAACTTACTATATGTTTCTGTACCGAAAAAGATCCTAGGAAATGAGGTGTGCATATATATATGTTATCTGTCAGTGCTATGACTATTGAAATGGTAGGCTGTCATAAGAAGACCGTAAATAGCGAAAAGAAACTTGATTCGATAATGATGAATTCGTCTCTGCTGTAGCTACCAACATTTAGCCATACTCTTCAATATTCATATCAAAGATCGCACATCAACTCCAAAGCTCATGGTTGTTGCAGCATTCAAGCAACAACCATTCTGTGTTTTAGCCAGTCTCTTTAATGATGTGTTGTCCTAGGGGATCTTTTTATCAGTTCAGAGTTCTGGGACATGTGGCCTTGTGCGTGTAATAGGTTATCATTTTAATGTTAACCAGATCTTTGTATAGCTTCTATGCTTTACTGTGGGGCATGGCCTTGCTTATGTTTGTTATGCGGTCAAAATGACATACTTCTCATGTACATGGTCACACTCCCATAACTGGTCAACTGTCCGAGATCACATGGCACTTATTATTGAACTTATAGAAATTAAAAGAAGAGGCTTGCTTTAAGGAAAAGTTACATACCTTTTGTATAACTTATCAATTATCATAGACTAGTTACTTCAGCCGTGCACTTCGGCTTTATGAATGTACAGGAAGCTCAAATTTTAATGTTTTGATTGATTGGGATTTGGGAGCATTGCAACAACCTAGTCATTTAATTTTTTATTCAGGATGTAATTATATACCTACTTGTATAATATTATCCTCGAATTATTTAAAATAAACAACAATCAATTACCTACCTGAAGCCTGTTGTGTATATGAGATGTAGAGTTTCTCACTTCTTCCCTTTATCCATGTCCACATGAACCGAGTGCCTAAATTATATAACCCCCAGCTAAAGTTTGAAAATATTGTTGTCTTCCTCAGGTGGCGTTACATTTACTATCCGAAAAAGAGAAGAAAGATCTGGTTCAGCTAGTAAATACAATGGTTTCATATTCTGTAACATATAAAAGCATAAAACCCAATCTGTTGTCCAGTAACCTGAGGCATGAAGTTGGTGTAGATGCTTCAGTGCTTTCATTTGATCCACCATTAGTTGACCTTATACGCTTTAAGGTTAGTGTTTAAGTTTCATGGTCATGCTTAACCATGTTATATTTCTTTGCTAAACTCTTCTGTTTATTTAATCAGGATTACACATCTAGTCATTTTGTTCTCGCTTTAGCAATGAAGCAGGTCTTGCTACATGAGGTAAGTGATGCAAATATATAACTTGCCTGAAAATCTTTTATGCATTTCAACTAATCTATGTTCTTTTTTGTTGTTCAATCATCAGAGGTTATCAAAATATTGATGTTTATGGAGAACTGTCCAATCACTTGTTTAGTTATTTTTGTGTAGATGAACTAAAATTCTGTTTATTTTCTGAAAATAATGTTAGAACAGATAACAACAGTGAGTAAATACTGAGTTTATAATATTTTGTTATATTACATGGTAAACATATGTCCAAATATTTTTTATTTTATTGTAAGAAGTCTAAAACCTACCGTTGAATGTTCAAGTTCTTTCTTACAAAGTCCAAATTCTGTATAAATGCTGATTTGTTCGTGTTTGCATAATTTTAACTCAATCTATCAGTTCTCTGATATTATACACACTGAAACTATAATGATAGGTAGAAAAGCAAAAAATTCTACAAGCTGGCATCAATAGGTCTGTGCATCTGACAGATGTGTGCAAGGAAAACAAAAATCTGGCAATGGACAAAAATGGCATCAATAGGTCAACGCATCTGACTGATGTGTGCAAGAAAAACCAAACTATGGAAATGGACAAAAATGGCCGAATACAATCATCTAGATCTCACTCTGTATCAGTCAAGAAGGCAGTAGATGTTCTAAACCCATCAGAGGCTAGGCAGTGTGAAAAGGCTGCCCCTCCTGTCTCTTCAAATTTGTCATCTTCTGTAAACAGCTCAGTTGCCATCAAGTTAAGCTCTACTGTGAGTACAAAGAAGCCTTCGAGGGGTAACTTCAATTTTTTTGAGAGGTATAATGGAAATCTTATATTTTTATACTTGTTTGTTCATGCTATTTTCTGGATGACAGTTTTTTTTCCTAATAACCATTATATGTAACTCTGTAGAAAAAATTGTTCCTTAAGCATACCCACCCAATTTGGCTGATGGCAAAGTCTTGAAAAGTGAAATTTTCCGAAACTTAATATTAAGAAATAGGATTTTCTGAAACTAAATGACAAAAGTGTCTGTCAAGGCAACTTTTTTTAATGAAATGGTAATTTGTGCGGATATTGGATATGAATACCCCCTATTTCACATGTGGGACCTTGATATTATTTTCTTGTGAAGTATGCAATGATAACGATGCTTTCCATGGCTACAATCCATATACTATTGTACTTATTTTTTTGTCTTGTGTGTTCCCCCAAGTCATTGATTTTACCTTTTGAATACTAATTTTTATGCTTTGAATCAGATTTAAAAAGGTAAGCAGCGAGGGTTCACAAGCTACTGATACTGTTCAACGTCGTCCTGCAACAAGTGAGAGAGATTCTCGCCCTTTCCTCTTCAAGTTCAATGAGGTACACAATTATTGTAGTTCAAGTCTGCCAAACTCACCTGGTCATAGTAGCTTGCTAGGAAAGAAGTAATATATTTTAGCTCTAGTTTAATAAACGTCCAGTGATTCTGAGAAAGGATTCCCTTCCTTTTCTTTTCAAGTTTAATATGGTACATAATTAATATAGCTCTAGTTTACCAACTAATCTGGTCATAATAAATCTTTCTCACTAGTAAATGAACACTGTACTATATCTGGAAATGCAGCAACAGTGATACAAAGGGAGTAATTTTTAAGAGATCAAATGTGGAACAAACTTGTGATAGATACAAATTATAAATCCCACCATTTTGTCTAAAAAGTCTTGCGACCTATAATTTTAAACAAAGAGAGTATTGGTTTTGTCGTGTAAGATAGATTGTTGACACAACTTTCACTCGATTAGGCGGAAGCCCCCATTAGAATCACCCTGAAGGTAGATGTTGATGGAATTTTATTATGGGAGAGTGGTAGCCGGGGCATTGGAATGAACATTTGTCTTAGAGCAAGTCTAACAGAGGTGCTAAAAGTGGTACTATATGCAGGGCCGGCTCTACACCAAAGCAAAGTAAGCAGTGGCTTAGGGCCAAACAAAAAAGGGCCCCCAAATATTTAAAACCCCTTTATATATGGGAAATCTACAAAACTACCTACCTTTTCTTTTATTGTTTTCAAAAATACTACCTTCCAGAATTATTTTTAAAAATACTTTTTCATAAATTTTTTTTTTCAAAAACACTGTTTGCAACTTTTGCAACCTCATTTGCAACTACAGGCGGCGCCAGCCGTGTTGCAACCTCTTTTGCAACTTCATATGCAGCTGAATTCCTGATTTCAAGTTCCAGTTTTCAAATGTCATTTTCGACCTCATTTTCGGAATCGATATATATATACGTTCCAGTTTTCAAATGTCATTTTCGACCTACGAAAATGAGGTCGAAAATGACATTTGAAAACTGGAACGTATATATATATCGATTACGAAAATGAGGTCGAAAATGACATTTGAAAACTGGAACTTGAAATCAGGATTTGTAATTGCATATATGGTTGCATATGGTTGTATTCAGTTGCATATGGTTGCATTCAGTTGCTTCTATTGTAATCTAATGGCCCCGCCAGGGGCACACCATACATCTGTTGTTACTTACAGTTTTCAGTTGCATTTAGTTGCAACTGAGGTTTGCAACTTCATTTGCAACCTCAGTTGCAACTTTTGCAACCTCATTTACAACTATATATAGTTTTCAGTTGCAACTGCAGTTGCAACTTCATTTGCAACCTCATTTGCAACTTTTGCAACCTCATTTGCAACTTTTGCAACTTACAGTTTTCAGTTGAACTTGTTGCAATTGCAGTTGCAACAGTTGCAACTTTCCATTTTTATTTGCAACTTTTGCAACCTCATTTGCAACTTTTGCAAACTCATTTGCAACCTCATTTGCAACTTTTACGGCTGCGCCGCCCAAGGTTGCAAATGAGGTTGCAAAAGTTGCAAATCGTATTTTTGAAAAAAAAAATTATGAAAAGGTATTTTTAAAAACAATGAAAAAGATGGTAGTATTTTTAAAAAAATAATTTTACAGATGGGTATTTTCAAAAAGATCCCTTTATATATTTGTATACACAAAAATACTAGTATATGTATATGTTTTTTGAAAAATTATTGAAAACAAAATCTCACCAAATATTTTTTTTCTAATATATTTAATTAATATAAAAATAAGTTATTATTTAAAAATGAGAATAATTAAATATATAATTTAATCAATTTTTTGAAAGTTTTTTGAAATATAAATTATTTTTATTATGTTACTATAAATAATATATATCATATTTATATAAATATTTTTTCAAAACAATTAAAATATATATATCACATATAATTATGATGAAAAATATTATTACATTTACTAATATGTATCATGTATAAAATGTACAGAATCAAATATAAAAAAAAGATAGTAACAAAGGGAAAAGAAGTCTTATAGACAAAAATGTCATAAATAATTTGTTTAGGTAAATGTAATATCAACTTCATTAAAATAAATATTAATTATCAATATTAAAGTACTAATGTGTCTTTTTTTTCTTTGTGTATAAATGATCAAATATTAAAAATAAAAAATTAGCTTGTCTTTTCAGTTTTCATTATTGTTCATAACTAGTCCTCTACGTCTTTACTTAAGCCATTAAACTATTATAAAAAAATTATATTATATTAAAAAATTTATATATAAATTTCAAAGGGCCTCATTTTTAAATTTTGCTTAGGGCCCCAAGTTTTATTGAGCACTATATGCCTATATTTATAATGTAGCACCCAAGATAAAAACCTCACTCCAATGGGGTGCTAAACATGGATGGAAATCTAGCAAAGTTTATAGGTGTCATTCCAGTTCCCTGGCTACCACACTTGCTGGATACAACTAGATCAACATCTATGTTCAGGGTTTTATCCGGCGGATTCCAACTGATATCAAATAAAGAGTTTATCAATGACCTTTTACACATCTACGAGATTTGAATTTGTATCTATTACAAGTTTGTTTTAAAGTTGTATCTCTTAAAAACCACTCCCTTCGCCGACAAATTCACGACTAAGTCATATTGAATGGTGCATTGGATAGACATACAACGTTGTAGCTGTATATAGTATATACATTGGAATTTAAGAAGCCTGAAGCCATATTAAATGTGTTATATTCAACAATACATACTCGACAGATCCCCTCCATGTATATTCTCAATTTGTTTATTTAGTATGTCGTTCAAAAGTTTGGGCATGTTGTAGTCAGCATGTCTTCTTGATGTTGCAAACAGCCGTTTCTTTTGTTTTGGTTTACTTTTTTAAACAGATACACTGCGAAGTTTGTCTGCTTCGTATAGTATTAGGCAGAAATTACCAAATCTGAAATACCTTGGTCATCAGTCGTCCTCTAGGCATATATACTTCCACTAATAATTTTAGTCCATCAAAAAAAAAGATGAGAAGAGAAGATAGGCCACTTCTAACGTCTTTTTTCTGTTTATATTGTGCAGGGTTTCACAAATGCAGTTAAAAGACCAGTGCGAATTCGTGAATTTCTTTCTTGATCTCCGAATGTGCTATTTATAGTTGTTTTGAGTTGCACCATACTGTTTTAGTTATCACGGTCATGGGTTAGCAAAAGACATGTAATATTAGAAACGCTTCTCACAATCTATATAATATAAAAGGTTATTTGAACAGGCTGCATATTGTTTTATGTTCGATCTTTCCGAGTGTACTTTTTGGCATTTCTTGGTTTAAAATAAACAGATATAATGATGTGTAGCTGATTGCTCCAAGTATCTATGTATTATCTTCTCCTGGAAAGTTATCCGCTTACTTGGTCTTATGTCCCAGCAATTTTGAAGTTGATGTCATATTGTCATGATTGTTATGTAATATTAAGTTGTCCATGGTTTTTTTTGTGCTGTATGCTCTGTAATTGTCAATGGATGGCTTGATCTGTTCTGATTAACATTCACCGTCTTAGAATATTAACTTGTTTATCAAATGTTTATATACACTTTGTTCAGGAAGGCCAATGGTGTTGGAAGACAGCCGGGAGGCAATAGCTATGTCCCATGCTCCTGCATGAGTCAGAATTTTTCACAAGTGGTGACTGGTGAGTGGTGCGGGAGCTGACGGAGATGCTGTAAGTTTTACCATGCGACGCAATGATATGGTACCTTAAAGAACCTTAAGGCGCATCAAGTGAAACAATGCCAACAAAAAACAGCAGGGTAGCCATATATATGGAAAAACTAAAAGGACTCACTGAATTCTTGTTTGCGAAAGAAGGGCAACGTACAGGATGTCAATACTGGAAAAAGGAGGATTAGATTCATAATAATATCATATCATATAGTTACACCTTGCTATCGAATTCAAGTCACATAGCAGGGAACCAAACCTGCAACCCCAAAAGAGACTACATTCATAATATTTTAGAGTTATACTATGCTATCTAATTCAAGTTGAATAGCCAGGGACCAAAGCAATACCAAAACCAGGAGCCACACCCGCTACTCGAAGACAGACTGCTCCTGCAATACAATACCAAAACCAGGAAGAGAATCCGCTATTCGAAGACAGACGACTCATGAGCATACAATACCAAGACCAAGCACTCTCGATAAGTTATAGAAATGGATGAATTAAGCATCCTATCTAGTTATATCTGCATGCCTTTAGGCCGAAACTCAATGCCCTCTACAAAGAGACCGCCCTTCCAGTTTTGCACCTTAGTCTCTACAAGTGCTGCTTCCACTTCACCATGATTGTCTTTTCCACGATCATTGTAAAATTCTCCGAGTTGTATCTCCATCCAACCATCCCGTCTCTCAAATGGAAGTCGTGCATTCTCTTGTGGCACCTGTCTGTCTGCATGTCCAATGTTATATCTAGCTCCTCCATCTGTAGCTCTTGGGGATACCAGATGAACAGCACTTACCTCGGTTTCTTCTGAATCAACAAATTTGACAACAGATTCGGCTGCAATCTCCAAACCAAAACATTCGGCTTTGGCCTTAAACACAAGGTATGCCGAATAATTAGTCTTGTCAGATAGCATTGTGGTAGCAATCTTCCCTCGGATTTCAAGCCAACACACGCATTGAAGCTCAGCCACCTCAGAAAATCTGCAAACAAACCTAGAATTTATATATGGTGTCTCACATCAGAGTGAGAGAGGAAGAGAGGGGATGTAGACCTTGACTCGGGCAAAGTTGTCCATCGCCAAAAGTACGGAGTATCTTTCCATGCGATTGAAAGCTCCCTCGCACTTAGCATACAACATTTTTCACCTCCCCCCTTGTTGAACATAAAACTCTGGAATAACAATGACATAATACAAGGAACATTAATTAGAAATTTTCGCAAAAATCCTTGATTCGGCTACTACCCCCAAATATTGCCTAGAAGTACACACATAAGCCGTGTAATAGAGTGAGTACATGTTATGTGTAAGCACATGATCTCCACTTTTTACATAAGAAACTCTAACTTTTTGCCATTCCTACTTGGAAATACAAAGTTATCAAAGACATGAACACAGAATTTGTCTACAAAAGCTACTAATTTGGGTCGGAGGAGTGACAACTGACAACCAAAGTGGATACCTTACATGTTGAACAAACTAAACGAAAAACAGAGTCAAGAGAAGTAATACTATTTCTATAGAAATTATACTAGCTAGGGAAGATTGGAAAAACAGAAAGAAGATACCAATTTGCCATGATCCAAGAGGAAAGGAGAGCCAAAGAGGAGGAGATAGGCCTGCTTCTTAGTGGTGAGACCAGGAGAAACCCCTGCTCTTGCAAGGATCTCCCCATAATCCCATGGCAAAAACTTGTCCCACACATCATCATCATCTCCAGCTGCCTTCAAATCCCATGATACCTCCCGAGGTGATGATGACTTTTTCGACATGATTTTTTTAGCTACGAGACCAAACCCTCTCTTGTCTCGAGCTAAATACTCCTCCACACTGCTGGGGCTAGCCCCTCTTTCTAAACCGCCTCAATAAATAATTAATTCGTTTTTATGCAGCTTTCCCAACTGAAAAAGATGATGGCACTTTCACTTTTTATATATGTTTGTCACCGCCTCGTTATCATTCCCGAGAAGTATTAAATACTTGGTTGTCGTCGACGTCACTTTATCTGGCCTCATTCAGGACAACTTGCATGCAATAAAAGAGCACTTTGCAGGGTTATTTTTTAAGAAAAAGGAAGTGCTGGTAAAATCATTAACGATTATTTTACTAGTACCCCAGTACTAGTAGTAAATCACTCTGCTCCTGCAGTGCACTACACAATTCAATTCCGCCGTTTACCACAGAATGAACCAAACAGAATTCAATTGGGCAAGCAGGGCTGTTATTAGGTTCGGACCAACCGAGTTGTGAGCCGGACATAATTGAGCCGAGTTTTATTTAGTAGAGCCGAGCCGGCTCGTTTAAGAAAACGAGTTTAAATCTTTGCCCGAACTCGACTCGTTTATTTTCACGAGTCGAGTCGAGCTGGCCTGGCTCGTTTAGCTTAACGAGCTGATTTTAACGATTCGGGCGAGCCTGCTTGTTTAATTTAATATTAAATTTAGCCTAAAACGCTACCCGAATCCGACTCATTAATTTTCACGAGTCGAGTCGAGCCAGCTCGTTTAATGAAACGAGTCAAAACCTCTGCATGGACTCGAGCTTGTTTAACTAAACGAGCCAAGCCATCAAAACAAGTTCGACCTGGGCGAGCTTGCGAGCTGCCCGGATCGAATTACAGCACTAGGGCCAAGTATAATATAATTTTTACTACTTAATCACGACTATTTTTAATTTAGACCAAAAAAATTTGATCAGTAAATACTTTTGTACATAGAGAGATTATAATTATTAATGAGATTGAAATTAATAGAAATTTATTATTTTTTTTGGTAAGGAATAGAAATTTACTATCTAAATAAATAATTACCAACTAACTTCTATTGGACTTGTATAACAGATGATGGACTTGTCACTTGACTTATCATTCTGTGGCCCATCCTGCATATGTAAACCAGCCAGTCCAATACACACGCAGTCTGGTATTAGTGTAAATGTACTTTTAGCATCAAATTTCTGTGTCTTATATAATTCGGTGCTTGCAGTCGTCTACATATTTTTCAATAATGTGCAGGATCAACAAGGGGAAAGAGACCGGGGCGGAACTGGGAGGGCGAGGAGGGCTGGAGCCCCGGTTAGGGAAAAAAAAATCAGTATGAATTTTTTTTTTCAACCCCGAATGTTTTCTAAAAATGATAAGAAGAATTTTTTTTAGCTTCGGGTAAGTTTCAAAAATCTTTGTATTAACTGATATTTTTCCTTCAATCAAATGCTGTTAAATATTTGAGTCCCGAATATTTTTTGAGCTCCGGGTGATTTGATCTCCTGGTTCCGTCACCGGAAAGAGAAGGCCATGGCCTTATTGCAATGGACAATTTTTTTCAATGAGATGCAGGATCAAAAAGAAGAAAGTAAAGGTTCATGCTCAGTTGAAAGCTACTTCCTCCGTCACTCCAGGTAGTTTATGTTCACTGTTTGCACGTATTTTGAGGTTCGTATAAATATAGCTCCATAATTTTTTTCTAAACTTTTTTTTTCTGAATAAAACTTTAAATATTAAACTTTTATTCAGAAAAAAAATTAAAAAATATATTTTGAAACTATACTTTAAATGAGTCTTATAAAATGTGCCAAAAAGTAACGTAAAGAATGAGAGGAGAGGGAGTAAATAAGATGTTAGCAGTGCATCAGAGGTCAGACCTAAAGTTTGGCTGCAAGTTCTATAGTACCCTTGTTTAGGAAAGTTTTAGTTGTTCAAGAGCCAAAGAAAAGCTCCAGGCCTTTACAGATTGATTATATAGTTAACGATTGTCTGATGTTGTGATCGACAAGGAATGAAGGAATGAAATGTCAACCATGTTAATGAGGAATATTTGTTAATGAGAAAATAATTATAAAACCACTAAATATAGAAGATATTCGATTTATCAACCAAAGATCGAGTATCAGAGAAGTCCACAGGTATGTGATTAAGTGGATTAAAGATGAAAAAAACCCTACTCAATCAGAGAATATACATTTAAGAATGATGGTATAAACCAGAAGCAAAAGAGGACAAATCACAAGCTGACAAATGAGAACCTTATAATACAAGATGGCATCAAGGGTATCTATGTTGTTCAGGATTCTGTTTTTTTGATTGCATAACATGACAACCTCTAAACTAGGCAATCAGTTTTATACAGAAAAAGACCATTTCATTAGTTATGTATTTACTGCTAGATTTTCTCATTTATTCATTCTTAACATTAACATTGGTTGTGGGAAAGTGACATTTATATATATTTTTTGTCTTTAAGTAACCAAATCTTTTGCCTTGTTACATGTTAACAAGTTTGAGACAAAAGGGAATAAGTACTTGATAGTTATTGTAACCATCAACTCTCCATTTTTATTCTTGTTCAGTTCTTGATCATCATAAATACACACACTTTCCTTCATCATTTCTATAGTCTCTGCATAACAAAAATAGATTGGTATACTTTGATATAGTCCAATGAGCTCCACATATTATGTTGCACCTAAGGTTTGCTTGAGAGATCAGAGCAATGGAAAGGTTGTCACGTTCTGGAATGGTATCAGAGCTGAGGCAACAGTGACTGTTCCAACTAGAAAAATCGCGACAAAGTTCACAGAGCTATCGGTACAGAGCATTCCTCATAGTGATCTGCATATAAATGAGATTGTGAAGAGGCAGACTAAAAGGTCCTTTGCATATCAGTCTTGTCGGAAGCCACAATTTGATCCTGCTTTCTTGGAAGAGGCTTATGAGCAGTGCAAGAATTTGTGTTCTGAATATGCAAAGACTTTCTATTTAGGTACAACTGAATCTTGATCATGTGCCTGTAAATGACTTGGTCTTAAGATGTCTAATTCTGAATTTGTTATTGTGTAGGGACTTTGTTAATGACAAAGGAAAGACAGAAAGCTATATGGGCAATCTATGGTAAGTTGACATCACTTGTTGGCAGCTTCAGAGACTTATTATCAGTATAAAATCGATCGTAATTAAGTTATATATGTAGTTCCTTAGTTATTTGTACACAACCATCACATCGCGTGATTAATTTTCTGAAAGGCAAGCAGTTCCTGACAGGGGCCCTTTACCTTGGTACACACATATCTATGCTTAGACTTGAACCCTCGACCTCTTGTTTGATGAGAGGAGACAATTATTCACTAAAACTTTTAACAGCCAACTGTTACAAAACTGTGATTATTGGAACTGGATAACTTATACTAAAACTATTCATTTCTTTTTCTTTGTGTTGAAGTGTGGTGCAGGAGGACAGATGAGCTGGTGGATGGTCCAAACGCAGCATATATGAGCTCTTCGGTTCTTGATAGATGGGAGGAAAGACTATATGACATCTTCAATGGAAGACCCTTTGACATGCTCGATGCTGCACTGTCCGATACAGTTCAAAATTTCCCCCTAGACATTAAGGTCAGTTTCTTTGATATGTTTGTTTTTCAGAACTCAATAGGCCTTCTATACAAATAAATTTTCCCCTTGACTTGAAGTGTTTGTTTCTTTTAATCTTTTTTCTAAATAAACAAAATTTTCTTCGATTGTAGCCTTTTGGAGACATGATAGAAGGCATGAGGATGGACACAAGAAAAACTAGATACAAGAATTTTCAAGAAATCTACCTTTATTGCTACTATGTGGCCGGAACAGTTGGCCTAATGAGTGTTCCTGTTATGGGTATTCCACCTGAATCTACAGTTCCCGCGCAGAGTATATATGATGCAGCCTTGTATTTAGGCATTGGCAATCAACTTACAAACATTCTCAGAGATGTTGGTGAAGAGTAAGTCCAGTTGTCGAGTCTGAGTCCCTTATTTTTTGTGAATTTTAATCCACTTACCCCTAATATAAATTTTATGTAAAAGAATTATATGTTTGTGACTGTGTGGATCTGAGCTCTACTTGATTTGTGCTTTCAGTACACTGAGGGGGAGAATTTATCTTCCACAAGACGAACTAGAGCAATTTGGAATAACAGAGGAAGAAGTGTTTTCGAGGAAAGTGAGTGACAAATGGAGAGAATTCATGAAAATGCAGATCACAAGGGCCAGATATTATTTCAACCAAGCTGAAGAAGGAGCATCTCAGCTCGACAAAGATAGTCGATGGCCGGTAATTTTACATGTTCCACAATCACACTGTGCTTCATATGTGACACAAGTTGCAACCATCTTTCACTGAATGAATAATAGTTTTGGTGGTGATATATAATTAAGACTTGCATGATTGTGCAGGTTTGGTCATCTCTAATGTTGTACAGGGAGATTCTTGATGCCATTGAAGACAATGACTTTGATAATTTGACAAAGAGGGCTTATGTTGGGAGGACTAAGAAGCTCTTGATGCTGCCACTTGCATACACCAGATCACTATCCATCTCCCACTTCATGTCTGGGAGGACTAATGTGATGTTATAACTTATAACTTTTTTTAAACAATGTTGTGTTATAACTTGTTATAATCAGGTTGTAGAGCTGTGGGATATGTTAGGCTACTCTCAAACTCCATTTTAAATCATTATATTATCATCATTCCCCTTTTATAATTAATTTTATAATTACTTCTTCTAAACTATTATATTAGGCGTTTAACTTTTTAGTAGGAGGTTTAACAACATATCTAGAATTGTTATTTCTCAAATTTTCTTTTTCTGAATAAAAATATAACATTATATTTTTATTCAGAACAAATTATAAAAATATTAATTTTTTACTATATGAACGTCAAACGAGTGGATTGATTACAATTCTCACAGCTGCAGGTTCAACACTTGAACTATTTTTCACATTCAGGTTTTCTCACAACTAATTTGAACAAGTTCAACTGATGCTACTAACTTGGTTATATATTCCAAGTTTACAAAGTTTAACTAAAATACAAAATTTGCACTCTAAACTAAACTATGATGCACATCTTTGTCTTATGCATGTCTTCTGTGATGTCTTCATTTTTGACCATCTTCTTGATTTGATCCAGATTGCACTGCATGAGATAAGAATGTTTCTGGTTCTTCTTTATTGTCCTAATCAGGCTTCCATGTCTATTTTAGTGTAATTCGATCCATGTGACTTGTCAGAATAAAGCTCTAGTCACTTTCAATGGCTGTTTGCTTCATTCGTTGAAAGTGTCTTCATCCATCGAACGAATTACAGACTTTATCGATTGAACACTGTTCCAGTCTCATCAGTTGAAGGTTTAGTCTTCATCAGTTGAATGCTTTGTCTTCATCAGTTGAAACTTAGTGCATTCTTCATCAGTTGAATTACTACAACTTATCAGTTGAATATCCTTCACTTAGACAAAATTACATGGCATTGGATATTTACAATTAACCATCCTATTCTATCCATCCGTTGATAATTCCCAAGATAAGCACCATAACAATTACAACTGATAAACTTGATAAAGATTCTAATTTAAACATATTACAAGGTGTTTATGTTATCATCAAAATTATTGATTCCTAACATTCTGGCTAAAGGAATTGGTTCAGTGTGAAGAATGGTATATTAGAGTGACGGTTTTTTATACATGTTTATGATATATCATCTAGATTTCTTACAAAAAACTCTCTAGCGTTGAAGAAGTTATACATCATGGTTTCAAGTTGGCTTTCTTTAATCTCTGATTATGATCATATTAAATATATTTGTCTAGGCAATATAATCAATCTTATTTAGGATCGGTGAGGGTTTGTAGTTTTGAGAGTCGACTTCCAAAACTAGGGTTCCAACTACCACCTCTCTGCTTTCCAACCTTCATTCCCTCATTAAGTAAGCCTAGACCTAGCAATATAGGTCCAGAAGCATATATCCAGTCCAAACCAAACTAATTTTTAAAATTTGGCCCAACAAAAAATCACATATTTTATTTGGATTTTGTTGCTTTCGAATCACTTTTTTATCCAAAATATGGACCAAATATATGATATCCATATATAAAAAAAAATGACTTCAAGTCCTCTCTCTTGCTCTTCTTTGACCTCTATTCCCAGATCTACTGCATCTTCAAGGTGCTCAAGCAGGTTCACCCTAACATCGGTCTTTCAAAAATTTCAGGTGGATTGTTATGTCCACCTGAGAATTTTTATATTAAGAACCTCCCAAGGCAAAACTACTTGGCTGCTTGCAAAGAAATTGAAGAGCTAAAGGTTAGAGCATCTCCAGTAGTGTCCCAAGTAGGTTCCTTAAATACATGATAAACAATTCAAATTCTAGAAAATGGGGATCATATATTGATTGACAACTCCAACAATAATCCCTATTTTTGTTCCCTTACTCCCTCCGTCCCTTTTTAGTTGTCACATTTCTATTTTTTTGTCAAATTGACTAATTTTTGAACAAAAGATTATAAGTCACACTTTCATTATTATAAAAAACTGAAAATTACATCTTAAAGTGGATTAAAAGTTATTTCCAGTGGCATTTTTTTTTATTTTTTCACTTGATAAAATATTAATAAATTTCAGTCAAACTTTGGTCATTTGACCGGCACAAACCCAAAGGTGACAACTAAAAAAGGACGGAGGGAGTATTATTATAGTATTATATTCAATTTTTTTTAACAAAAAGCTAATAAGAAAAATATGGGAACGAGTGTCCAAAAAGTGATAGTTGAATATTTAATCATTAAAAAACAAATGAGGAATGAGTTAGGGATTACCTAATTATGAGGAATGAAAAGTGGTTCCTAAAATTTAGGGAATGAGTAGGGACTCTGCTTGAGTGAATTTTTGTCTATATTCCTTAAAATTTTAGCTTTGGACATGGTATAGCTAATCTGCTCGAGATGCTCTTACAAATCTTACTTGCTAATTCTAATGCTTTGCTCTTCATTTCTTGGTGTATTTGATACAATGAAATATAAAATTACATTGTGTATATATACTAATATAATTATACAAACTAGAAAAGACTGAGCTAGTCTTCGAAAAGTATACACCTACTCTTTTTCTAACAAATACAAATATAGAATTTCCTGGACTTGATAGAACTTTTGCCGGCTGAAATTCTTGTTACTTTGCTTGAAATGGTAGGCTTCGAGGTTCTCAATATTTGACTAAACCTTTTATAGTTTAGCTTCCAAAACTGGTGCAACACCTTTCACATAAACCCATGTAACTTTTGTCCTTTACTTGACCTATAACTGTCAACTGATAGCTATCAACTGCTAGCAAGAATGTAGTTGTCGATAGCATCTTTAAGTGTATCAATTGATAGCTTTTGCTAGTAGCCGTTGATGGATTGATACAACAATTGATGATGCTTTTATTCATCCGTTGATGCTTCTGATTAGCCGTTGATTCTTCACTTCACTTGTATAGATTTCATGACTTAAAATATTTACAATTTGTCATCCTAACTATACATCCATTGATGGAACAATTGCTATATCAGAGCAACTCCAGTGCAATGCTATACTTGGTTCTATTGCTATATTATAGCATCAAAAGTAAAAAAACTCAACTCCAAAGGGGTGCTATATTTGGATGCATCCATGCTTAGATGCATCCTTGGTTCTATATTTGAAACCAAGGATGGATCCATCCATGTTGCCACATCATCAATAACTAGAAATTGGAAACTAGTTAATGAGTTAGGTAAAAGTTAATGAGTTGGTTCTATATAAAAGTTAGGTAAAAGTTGATGAGTTGGTTAAATTTGAAACTAGTTATAGAACTTAGCATTGGAGTGCAAGTTTTATTTTAGCACCAAAAAACACTTTTTGGTGCTATATTATAGCAATAGCAATAGATATATAGCATCTAGCATTGGACTTGCTCTCAGTTGATCACTATAAAATCTATCAACTGCTAAGATACTACAGTTTTGTTATAACACTTCATCATCCATTGATGGGTACCCTGATCAATGAATACTACAATTAAGTATGTCATCCATTGATCAGCTACATGAAAATGACTAAGAAAATAATTAAAGTACTTTTGCATCATCAAGCATAACTAGGGCTGTAATTCGAGCCGAGTCGGGTGAGTTTCGAGCCGAGCCTAATTCGAGCCGAGCCGAGCCGGCTCGATTAACTAATCGAGCCTAAATCTTTGCCCGAACTCGACTCGGTTAATTTCACGAGTCGAGTCGAGCCGGCTCGTTTAGCTAAACGAGCCGGTTTTATCGAGCCGAGCGAGCCAGCTCGTATAATTTTACACTTAATCGAGCCCAAACCTCTACCCGAACTCGGCTCGTTTAATTTCACGAGTCGAGCCGAGCCGGCTCGTTTAATTAAACGAGCCGAAACCTTTACCCGAACTCGACTCGTTTAACGAGTCGAGCCGAGTCGAGCCCACTTAAACGAGTTCGAGCCGGGCGAGCTCGCGAGCCGCCCGACTCGAATTACAGCCCTAAGCATAACATATTCCTAACACGTTTTGCTTGATTTTTAAAAATTGAAAGGAGCCTAACGTTGAACGATATAGTGTTTCTCTTAAATTTTAAATATACTTGTAACACGGAACGATGCAGTATTTTGTCCATAAAACCAAAACGATGGGAGATGTGTGGTTAATAAATGGTATTTAGGGTCATATTTCAGGTGCTTGATATTTGAGGCAACATTACTTTAAATTGTGGTATCTAGGGTCAACACTACTATATTTTGCTCTAATATATATTTTTTATACATGTTCATGATATATCATCTAGATTCTTTAAGAACTCTCTAGCGTTGAAGATGTTTTGCATCATGCTCTCAGCTTGGCTTTCCTTAGTCTCTACCTACGATCTAAATATTAAATACATCTTTCCAAGCAGCACAATCAAACTTATTTAAGTACAGTTTGGGGATTGCTTACATGGAATCCTCGTTTTTTTTTCAAATAAAATGATATTAAATTACATTTGTCTAGGCAAGATAATCAAACTTATTTAAGTACGGTTTGAGAATTGCTTACATGAGATCTTCATTTTTTTTCTTTTAAACAAAAAAAAATTGAATGTCAAGTAGGGTTCTTTTGATTAATGACTTTACAGAAAATATATCACAAATTCTAACACAAATGACTTGGATATCACAACTAAATATAATAGTCCAAAATATTAAAACGACGTCTTGTCTAATCAACGATGAAAACTAGGACCGTCAAACAGATAATTCAGATACGGATATGCCTATATCCATATCTGTATCCGTAATTATCGGATCCGGATACGGATAATATCCGCTTTACTTCGGATACTGATAATATCCGTTTTTTCTCGAATACAAATGCGGATATTTCAGACGGATGTCAGATTTCGTTGATTACCATACTGTTTTAACGATGATTAAGCTTAAATAATATTTTTATATTTGTGTAAAGTATTGTATAATTATATAAAATTTGTATAAATGTATTATTGAATGCATATACCCACACTACAAGCTAATAGAATAAAATTTTTATTATATATTATATAATTTAAATATTATATATATATATATATATATATATCTAATTTCGGATTCAAATATCACGGATTTAGATATGAATAATATCCGCTTTATTTCGGATAGAGATAATATCCGCTTTTTCTCGGATACAAATGCGAATTTTTCAGACGGATATCAGATTTTTTGAATTTTTTTAACAGGTCTAATGAAAACGCAACATAGTACAACATTTTAAGAATAAAACGTTAAACGATATAGCTTTTTGCTTGATTTTGAAAAAGGTAAAAGGAGTCTAATGTTGAACGGTGTATTGTCTCTTTTGAATTTTAAATATATACTTGTAATATTGAACGATGCAGTATTTTGTACATAAAACTAAAATGTTGGGCAATGCGTATTCCTAACTAATTAAATACCGATGCATTGATGTCCTAAAAAAATACATTGATTAAGCTTCTAAATCTTAGCCACCTTGAGCTAATCACCTGTAAATACTAAGTTGACTCCCCCCTTGTTCACTATAATTGAGTGTCACAGTACAACATTTATACATACTTGCAGAACAATGGACGGGGAGCAAAATGAGTTTTACTGCTACCACTGCAAACAGTCTTTCGACACACCTAAGGCAATCCAGAGGCATAATAACGTCAAACACCGAGAGATGAAAGGAAGACAGTCTTCAACCTGTGGAACTTGCGGAACTCTATTCCGTAGTGAACCAGTGAAGATCGAGCATGTTGAAGCCATGCATTAACCATTTCAGCCCGTGATAGACCTCCTGATACAAAAACAGAGGAAATTCAAACTACAAATGTTGATTTTGTTGTAGAATTTTTAACTGCTATGACTTTGTTTTGTTAGTTGTTATTTCACAGTCATATAAATCAACACTACAAGTGTTTCTTCCCATGCCCACTTGACATACTGAGTCTTACCACCATAAAGCTTGCAAATTATTCACTAAAGCAAGAAGAAGCCTGATACCTTATTGTTTGGCTTCAGTTATGACATGGTCCAATGCTTGCCATTAATTAGCCATTAGATGAAAGTTCAGTTATATAATTTGAACATGAAAGTATTTATAATTCAAGGGACAATATAATGAACAATCCATAAACATAACCCCTACATGCCAACACATATATGAGGTTGAGACTTCTGAGAACAACAACATGGGTCAAATTTCTGAACTCTTGGAGAAGAGAATAATAGAACACAAGGGAGTGTTTGAGAAGTTGAGTGTGCATGCAACTTTTTAGAAATTTCCTTTTATCATATCTATCCCGCACATCCCATATTTGGCTAGAAAGTCCGCATCTCAATAAACTCTCGTCCCAAATGTTTGAAGACAATTCTATCCAGCGTTGGGCTTTTATCTGTAGTGAGGCTCGTTGCTCCCAAACCTTTTTTTGCTGGATCTCACTTATGACCATTTTCGCTTATGTTCATATAAAGATTCACTTATGTGCGGCTGTGTGTGTTGTTAACCCTAATGACTCTATAATATTGTATTTATAGAGACGCTGGAAGGTTCTGGAAAACTTGTGTGCCACTCTTCGTAATTAACTAAACGTGTTAATTAATTCACGCGGTTACAAATTAAATTCATAATAAAAAACGAATTAATTTAAACCAAGTCTTCGGGCCCAGATTTCGTGTCTGCAGGTCGCACACGCGGAAAAGCCCTAGTCTTACGAACCCACAAATTTTGCCTCGAAATTTCATGATTTGCACCCCCCCCCCTACTATATAAAGGCAAAAAGGGCTCATATCCTTTTCAATGTGGGATATCGGATCTAAACAAAATTTTCCACTTCTAAGAGACCAATTTTGGATGCTTATATCTCATTCATCTCTTAATCATTTTGAGTGATTCAAAGTGCCTCGGAAAGATCTCTCGGAGGAGAACACATTCCAATGCTCACTCAAACAATGTGACTCAAAATCGACGCAGCAATGTGGGGCTTAAACCCGCATTTTTCCAACATTATGCTACCCAGAAAACAAGAATATTTGAAAATTAATATCAAATTGTGTACCTTGAAGATCAAATGGAAGAAACATATCTGCGGGTGTGCATAATTCTCCCCTGCAGCATGTGCACCGATGTATTAAAAGACTCTGTGTGTTTGTGTTTGTGTTTGTGTTTGTGTTTGTGTTTGTGTGCGAGAGAGAGAGAGGGGGGGGGGGTTGGCAATTATTAAAACATGCTCGAATTCCTTTAAACATTCATGAGCAAGTGATACAGTACAAACCGCCAATTGCAAGTTCAATGTCATGAGCAAAAAGAGCAAAAAATTGTCAAAAAGATTCAAAAGCTGGAGAACGGTACAGGCCGCCAATCGACTTATTCAAAGAGGAAGACTGGTTTAAATACCAAAATTCTCAAAGCAAGTAATACAGTACAAATTACATATACAAATTATTCTCCAACTATGAGTTATAAGAGCATCTCCAGCAGAGTCCTAACATGTTCTTTAAATATATAGTAAAATGTGCATTTTTTTAAGGGATTACTACAATTTATTGAATGACAACTCCAACAACATTCCCTATTTGTATTCCCTATTATTATTATAACATTATATTCAACTTGTAAGTAGGAGAGAGAAAGAAAAAAATGAGAAAGAAGAAAGAAGTGAATATTTTATTCTTCAAAATAGTTTGAGGAATGGTTCCACAATTCTTAAAAATGAGGAATGAAGTGGACATCCTAACCTTTCAAGGAATTGCTAAGACTCTGCTGGAGTTATGTTTTATGTCATATTTCCTTATTATAATAACTTTAGATATCATATAGCTAAGCTGGTAGAGATGCTCTAAATTGTTAACCAGCAAATACATCACGGGCTTAAATACTAAAATTGACTTCAACAACCGGATCTAAACCAGATATGAGTTATAAGTTGTTGCCCGACATTTTAATTTAACGAGGGAATGAATGTATGCTGCCTGTTTTAAAAAGAATGAGTTGATTATTATTTGACCCAAATGGAATGGACTCAGGATTGCTCATTCCATTCAACTGGCCCATTCAATTAACCAAACAACACAATTTTTTCATTCAGCCCGGAATGGTCATTCCATCCAGCCCAAAATCATTCTATTCTGAAGTGAACAGACCTAGGATGTGTTTTATATGTTGAATTCTATAATGGGTGATGAAGCAAATTGGGACAAGCTGCCTTGTGAGTTACTCATAGTTATAGTACAAAAGTTAAGGTTGTGCCAGGATTTAGAGAGATTTTCAGCTGTATCAAAATACTGGAAATCAGTTGTTTCTGGACTGAGCCAAGATGAGAAGCCATTGTTGCCTCCCGAGTCTCCGCATCTTTTTCTTGCTGAACAAGTAGCTGAAGGTGCGTTACTCAGTTGTGATTTCAATAACGATGAGAACGAGGATGTTGATTATGATGTGGAGGAGGAGTTGGATGAGGACTATGATGAAGCCTGTTATCAGGAATATCTAGCATATGATTACGGAAAGCACTCAGTTTGTAATACTCGTGGTTTATACAGTCTGTCGACAAGAAAAACATATTACATTGACCTACCAGAGGCTTCTGGAAGACTGATTTTAGGAACCAGGATGGCTGCTTACACTAGGGAGAGACTTGCAAATCAATCTATTGCATCCTTTTTCAAGGCAGCAAATTCCACTTCCTCCACTGAATACCTTTCCGGAAAGCAAGATAATGACCGTCTCACCTGTAGAACCATCTATGCTTGCAAATGCATTTGACATACTCATTCGTAAAGTTGCCATGTCTTCTGAACCACGGCCGAAGAAAAACGCAGCAACACCTAATCCAATAATAATGGTCATCTACGGTGAGTGCAGTTTTTTGGGCTATGCTAGACTGGGAGAAAAATCGTGGACTAATGTAAACATATCTTCTAGGCGCTTTTATGATATTGCTTTTTACCAAGGAAAGTTTTATGCAATTGATTGTCACGGGGATGTATTTGTGTGTGATATTGATGATGACGGTAGAGCAGAACAGATTAAGGGAACAAAGATTGCATCGTGTCCACCTAAACGAGAATCTGGTGATTTTGACATGAAGTACTTGGTTGAATCAGATTCTGGACTTTGGCTAGTTGAGCGCTTTCTTAAAACTAGGTATGTAAAACCACCTAATCACACAAGAAGAATCTTCAAGTATTGTACAACCCATTTCTTAGTATCAAAGTTAGAACTGAATTATTCTGGTGATTGTGTTGAAACTCCATGTCGTTGCATTCCCCAAAAAAGCTTGGGCGACGAGGCGTTTTTCATTGGAAGTGCTTCATCTGTATCATTACAATCTTCAGAATACATAAGGCCCAACTCCATCTATTTTACAGATAATGTTTCAGAACTATTTAATCACTCGGGAGGAGGCCACGATATGGGAATTTTTAGCATGGAGACTGGCACTATAGAACCACATTTTCAAGGAAAATCTCTACATCCCATATCTCCTCCACTCTGGTATATTTGAAATTGTCCAAATGGCGTCATTAGCTTAAGTTTATTCTGAACTTACAAGTCAAATTACTTTTACGTAATAACCTTGTATTGAATATTCAGTGAGGTAGTTGAATTATAGAATTAAGGGTTTTCTTCTAGTATGAATAGCATGTTTTTGTGAGAAATTAGGTTTTAGTTGTTAAAATTTCTCTATTCAGTTGAATTATACTTGAACTTTAAGTGGTAGTATCTTATAGAAGTATGTCATCTTTCATTATCTTTTAGATCTCTATACATTTACAAGCTTTGTACTTTCTTAAAGTTTAACCAGAGCTACTTTTCAATGACATTAACTTTTGGTGCCATAGAAATGTGGTATTCTAACAAATTTGAAGCATGTTCTAGTAGAATAGTGCTGGTGTTATTTGTTTATGTTTGGTACAACAATGTGTGCTACCAATGTGCATGTCTTTTATCAATTTCAAACAATCTTCTAATTCTCACTATGTAGGAAGTGCCTTATTTGAGCAAGCTGTCTATTCTAGTAGAATATAATTCTATCGTCTAGTAAAAATAGTGTGTATGATTAAAAAGCCGAAACGACATAAAGACAGCCTTATGAATTTGTGAAAAAATAACAAACGAACTTTGAATTTTAAAGCCAACCTACCAGGTTAGAGATGAAAGGCATCAAGCCAGGATTATTCAGTTTTTTCTTACATCAAAATGATGGGAAATTACCCCTTATGCATGATCAGACTTAAATCATTCCAATTTCCACGTATAACAGAATATTAGTCATGTTGCTTCAGCATAGTGTCATGTCGTTTACTGCCTGCACAGTTGAAGAAGTTCACAAGGGCCCAAGCACAGGTGTATCTGTCATTTTGCAAAATAAGATTTCTTGGAACTCGTCAAAATGATAATGGTGAACTTAAGCATGAGTTCATGATAATTTGTTGTCTTTTATGTGTATCTATGATTTTTCTACAAGCTTTATAAATATCAATTCTCCCATTGCACTGTTCTAGAATAACTAAATAAGATTTTAACTTGCCGTTGTGGTATTTCAGACTTCAATTTCTGACTGCCAAAGCAAACATTTTAGACTACTAGATAGTTTGTTTAGACATTTTAAAAAAAAAAAGATAGTTTGTTTAGAGCTACATAGAGGACAAAAAAATACAATTGCTTTAAAGATTTGAATAAGATATATTAGATTTCAAAAATCGAATCGGTGGCGGACCCTGCAAGATCAATCGGCAATTAATCAGTTAAATCGGGGATTTTTAAAACAGTGTTTAGAAGTCTCCCAATTTTATTCCTATAGATTATTAATATCTCCTTTTCTTTATGAATAAAATCTTATTTATGAAAAATAACGTCAGCGTACACCCCACCTATACAAGATTAGTGATTACGATCTGTCTTTTACTCAACTTTGATCACATAAATTCTCAAAAAGAAAACAAGTCTTTAACCCATGGCCCTCTCCCCAAAACTCCCCTGTTTCTTCATCTTCCTCATCATCTCTCTAACCTCTGCTACCAAAGACATCCATGACCTTCTCCCAGACTACGGGTTCCCTAAAGGGCTGATCCCAAACGCTGTCGTTTCATACACTATATCATCCAACGGTGACTTCTCTGTCATTCTAAGTCACCCATGTTATGTCCAGTTTGATCAGCTTGTTTATTATGACAAGTTAGTCAAAGGCAAGTTGACCTATGGGTCTGTCACTGATGTCTCGGGCATTCAGGCCAAGAAGTTTTTCATATGGGTTAATGTTAATGGGATGACTCTTGATTCTGGTTCCAACATGATTGAGTTTCATGTTGGTGGCTTGTCTCAAAAGTTGCCAGCTGATCAGTTTGTTGATATTCCGGACTGTAAGAATAAGGCTTGTCAACAAAATAATACTGTACTTCATCAAACAATTTGAGCAGGTATGTCTATCATATATTCAAATGTCATACGCAAATTATAATTTGATTCGTAGCATCGTAGTCTAGTGGATACCTCATAATATGTCAGGATATTTGTGAGTATTTGTAGTTTATTGCATTTGACCTAACTCAAAAATTATGCTATGTATGTGTATGTTTTGATTATCTATTGGAGTTGTGATTATTGGATGTTAAATTGGTATTTACTATTTAACTTCTTTGTTTTGAGGACACTTGTGTCTAGCTCAATGGTGTGTTATGTAAGCTGATTTTGTGGGCATTTCATATGGGGATGTAGCTCAGATGGTAGAGCGCTCGCTTAGCATGCGAGAGGTACGGGGATCGATACCCCGCATCTCCATTTTCTTTTTCTTCCAAACCTTTCAGGGGAAAGTTTTTTTCTTCCAAACCTTTTACGGGAAAGTGGTTATATCTTTTTTTACTTTCAAACCTTTTACGAGAAAGTGGTTATATCTAATGTGACATCTCCATTCTTTTTCTTCCAAACCTTTCGGGGGAACGTTGTTTATGTGACCCTTTTAAAGATAAGCATCTCCATTTTTTTTCTTCCAAACCTTTTACGGGAAAGTGGTTATATCTGATGTGACGGTTTTAAAATTTTAAAGATAAGGTCATATCCAATGTATCTAATGTGACAATACTTCAAAAATTTTGAAGGATAAGTATGATGCTTAGTGCTTACCATTTCCAAATTCGTTATATCAAATGTGACCGTACTAAAAAAAAGTAAAGAATATGTAATTAGCTGACCATGTTGTAGCTACTAATAAAAATTTCCTCATATTATGGGAAAGCATTTATATTGAATGCGACCCTGTTCAAAATTTTGAAGAATCAGCAATCAGCTTTCCAATGTGATAGTTACTAAAAGATTCATTTTCAAATCAATGAATTTGATGGATGTAAGCAAATAGGAATTCGTGGTGGTTGTTGAGTGGTAGCAACTTCTAAATTCTGAAGTGCTTAGGACATCTCCAACTGCCTTCAAAGTGCCTTTCTCCTTTCCATTTTATTTTTAGTATTGAATGTTTGCCTCCGAGATGGGAGGCAAGTGAGCATCAGGTTGGAATTCTGAGAGTGGAATTGGTCCTGTAAACCATACCTACAACATCATTTATTGGTGCATAAAAGTTCAGATTAAAAGATTTTGGTTGTTTCCTATTGCAAGGTCGATACTAATGTGTTCCGGACTATTGGATCTGTAAATGTCATGTAGTAGAAAATGTCAAAATGATGTTAATTGTGTTGTAGTAGTGTGATTAGCTGATATTTTGATCAGTGATGGATGGTTAAATGATGCTACATAAAGCTAAGGCGAAATGAACTAGAGCCGCATTATTTTCTCATTCCACATTTTTCTGGCCGCTTGCGCTGTTTGTTGTTCCGTTTAATTGTTCTTCACTCTATGAATGTGTTGCTCAATTATTACCAATTTGAATTTTTCTTATTTTTGACGAAAAACATACCTGTAAACGTCAACTCCATCATTACTGATTGAGGAAGTAGTCTCTCAGTTGGAATTTAAGCTCAAATACCCACTCACAGCTCCATTCTCCCTTTTCTAGTACAAGCTCTGCATAGTAGATGAGTTTATGTTTTGTTTTGTTCTTTTTGTACCCAGGGTATCCTCTATTCGGTTCCAAATGTTGTTCATAGGATGAAACTCGAAAGATTAGTGCTTAGTCTATAAATTTTACAATGAAGTGTGTTGAGCTTTCTTTTTTACAATAAAATGTCTTTGACTGCTAAGCTTCTAGTTAAGTACTCATCTACATTACTACATATATAAAGCAATCTATTAGTAACTGATATTATTTTGATTCTGTGGCAGGTCCAGGCCATATCTACAGCTACCACGGCTCCAAGCCAGATTTGTTCTGAGGCGATGACTTTGCCTAATGCTTATTTTCATATATCTATCATTTAATGAATTGAAAAACTTAAGATTCACCACAATACCACATACTTGTAGGATAAGGATTGTGTGAGGTGGAGATGTACATGTCTTTCTCCATGTCTACATTGTAACATTGTAAATGCCGAAGTCTTGTCTTATATAATGCGTATATGCTGATCTAAAGAATATTTTGAGTTTGGGTGAATTATGTTCTGGAATTCGGATTTACACTCTTTCTCGAGCATAATCATATAGGCTGTGATCATGAAGTTCTAATTCTTGAATTCATAATTCTTTTCTTTAAGATTATATTTGAAACTAAGAAGTAAGAAGTTGCTTCTTTTTGTCAAGTATTATGTTTTATTTAGTTGGGGTGAATGATGAAGGATTAAGATTGTGTTTATTTGGATTGTATTTATTTGGGGTAAATGACTTTTTAAATTAATAAGATTGTGTTTACTTTGATGGAATGGAACGAGAGAATGAGACCGGAAAAAAAAAAATAATGGAAAAACCAGTTTCATGCAGAAAGAAGAACGTTAAAGAAAACGGTGATAAAATAAAACCCTAGTTTTCTTTTTCTCTCTTCTCTCTGGCCGTCTCCCTCTTTTCATCCTCGAAGGGGCTTCCATCGGTTTTCCGGTAGAAAGCCTCAAATCTTTCTGTTTGATTGCTAGTTCTTTGATTGTTCTTGCTTTTTCATTGATTTTCTTAATAAATCTCCCTTTTCGGGGAAAGTTTTATTAGATCTATATCACCGAAACTTTTGATTTTCGTTCTTATTCGTTTCCAGAAGGCTTTTTGGATTTGTGAGTGGATCGATCATCTCCTACGCGTCGTGGTGCAAATCTAATTGTTTTAGTTTGTAGTTGGATTTTCTCTAGTTTGTTTTAATTATAGTTTGATTTCTCTTCATGAGAGTGTGTGATTTTTCTCTCCTTTTGTGAGAGTTGGTTTGGATTCATCAATAAAAACCTTCCGGGAATTGCATTTGTGGTTGATAACTCAAACGGAGTTTTTGGAAAAGATGGTGAACACATAGAGGATCTTTACATGTACCATCGTCAATTTCAACATCGCTTATTTGTCTCATTTTTGGTATGAAGGCAGGCATGTTAATTTTTTTTATGTTTGTTTGACTCGATCATTCTTGTAGATGCCGTATGGCTGTTATTTATTGAATTATCTCTTTTTTTAAAAAAAAAAAGGTGATAAAATATGTGTGAGTGTAAAAAATTTTATGATCAAAATTACAAAGAAAAATAATTTTTTTATAATCAACATTACAAGGAAACATCTGTCAAAAAAAAAAAAACATGACAAGGAAACATGACAAAGAAGTGCATTCCTTTAAAATTGGTTAGATTTCTATTTTAGAAATCACTCCCAGTTTGGAGTACAAAATTATTCAATTATCATGTTCTTCCATCTAATATTTGTTTTTTTTATTTTCATTTATTCTGTTTCATTCACCCCAAACACAAAATTAGGGATAATCTCTTTAGAGATTCTTCGTCTCACTCTTGCATATCAGCTAGACCAAATGGCAGGGTAATATAAATTCGACTTCAAATAAGATCCATGCCAAAAGTTTAAAAAGGCCAAAGGCAACTACTTTGATATCTGCTTTGAGCACATTCTAAAAATTATAACAGTTTAAGATTATCCATCTACCAATTATGTTCCAAGAAGAGTTCACATCATACCTAGAATCTTTATACTTGTCCAAAAAAATATCAACTACACTACTATAAGCTTTGCTGTAATTTGAAGTCCAATTAACCTATTATATGGTCAGAAAAAAAAAAAAAAACAACCATGCCTCAAAGTAAAGGCGCCTCAAACTGCAGTCAATGCGCTATAGTAATCATAGTTTGTTTGCAACAATTGTCAAGGGCCAAAGTTCTTTTAAAACAATAGAAACTATGGAATGTCAAGCTAATGCTACCAACCAATATAACCTAATCTCCCCCCTCCATATTTCACATCCAACCACATTCAAATGTGGGCAGAGACTAACAAGGGTACAGGGTAATAAAAAAACCTACTGACAGTAGTATGTTACACAGCCTACCAGCATTAAACTAACCCCTCTTCCCCCATTTGAGCGAAAACCTTCAGACCTTGTGAGACCGTGAGGGCCTTTAACCAGTTGTGACAATAAAGATGCAGAGGACAAAAAAGTTAATGCAATCAGTCCCAAGCACTTGTCACCCCTGATCCATATGCTCCACCATAACCCCCACTTGGTGCCCCATATCCGCTGCTCATATTACCACCACCACCACCACCATAATAGTCCGCTCCACCCCTGTTATAAGTAGGGTCTCTTCGAAAATCACGACCACCAAAACGGCCTCCCCCACCGCGACGATTCTTACCTCCACTATATACAGCTCGGGCTGCAAAACGAGTAAGCCATGCAGGAACTTCTTGATTTGCTTCTTGCATCAACTCTGACAAAGATCTAGCCATATTGGAATTATTCTCGTTAAAAAATGCAGTAGCAAGACCAGACTTGCCGGCTCGTCCAGTTCGTCCTATACGGTGTACATAATCATCAATATCATTTGGAAGATCAAAATTGACCACGTGTGCAACATGCGGAATGTCAAGGCCCCGTGCTGCAACATCTGTAGCAACCAAGATTGGAGTATGACCACTTTTAAATGATCGCAAGGCTTGTTCTCTTTCCTGCAGAGACAACCTCCAAAACACGATTATTGACCAGTACATATTAATTGCACTTTCTGGAACTTGTATACATAAACATCTTCTCCACATACGCACAAGCACATACATATGATAGACATACACGCCTACTTACTGATACCTAGATGCCTACAGGGGCCGTCTAGCACTAGACAGCCTATTAGTCACTAGGCAAGTGGTCAAACCCGATGTAGTTGATTAGTTATACACCATATTCTAGCCTATATATGCACAACATATACAGTTTCACTGTCAAATATTCAACGCTTGATAATTTACTGCAAAATATAGACAAATCTCAAACAACTTAATATTCACGTTCGGATTAAAGAAAATGGAGCAAGGCTATGACAAAAAGCCCATTCTGGTTTTCCTTGTTAGTATTACATTATGTGAGCATCATTAAGTTACTTCTATATTCATAATGATATAAGAGGACTACTAAGAACAAAGTTGATGACCGCTGTACCTAATAGAGCATTTGAAATAATAGAAATTCATTCGTAGCTAATACAGGCAGTGGCACTATAAAAAAGTATGCAATCAAAACACCAAAAATTTGAGCAAGATTACCATCTGTGATCTATCACCATGGATAGTAGTAGCAGGAAAGCCATTACTACACAGCCAATATTCGAGTGAATCAGCTCCTTTCTTTGTTTCCACAAACACCAACGTGAGAGCTTGCTGAAAGAAGAGGATGAGTAAATCTAATAATCAGTATAAGATATTAGGTTTGCAAAAAAAAGTTCACCGTCTGATAGAAGGAAGAGGAGAAATGAAATGTATTGCATCGTGGGAACAGGAAAACTAATGAAGATCAGGAAATATTATACTATGAGCTTCAGATGTCCAAGCATCTCTACCACAGAATAATGGCTATATATAATGCTACCAGACCTATACATACGGTAGTAATATGCAAGAGTGTGAATGGATGTGAAATTTATAAGTAACTACAAAGAGATCAAAATTAATCAGATCCTCATTCAATATTTAATAACAAGTGTGAGTTTATAATTTAATATATGCAATATTTTAAAATTATAATAAGATGATACTTGTTTCTAATCCAGTTGGTCTACTCTGCCAGAGGATAGTATTACACTAGAAAAGAGCATCCACCAAGATAACAGCCACTGGCTAGTCAGCTTTTAAGCAAATTAATATTTATGATTGATTCTAGTGTGAAACCCTTTGTAGACACCTTGCTTTCTACCATCTGAACAATTAAAACACGACTAAAATGCCTAAACATGAGCACGGTTGGATAGCCCAGCGGTTAAGGGTTTATCTTCTGTTGGCCCAGGTTCTGGGTTCGACTCTAGCTCACCTTGAGAATATCTTAGAACAGATACTCAAATTGTAAGGCTATAAGCCACAATAGTCAAAAAAAAGATGCTTCTAAACATAAGTGTCAACAGATATCTTGTTGGCTTTTTACAAGATACCTAATATCTTAAGTTAATTTTGTTCTAAGTAGGAATCAAACAAGAAGTCTATAATAATAGCTTAAACCCATCAGTCTCTGCAAAATATTGGCTGATAGATTCCAAGAAGCTCCAGAACATATATCACAAAAGAAGTAGAGCATGTGTATACTGCTGAAAATTTAAGTAATCAGTGCCTCAGTCACATTCCATGAGCAAAAGCTCGAAAGACAAAAGGTCAAAAAAAAATTACCTTTCCATGAGTGCCATTTGCCCTCTGTGCATGGAGAAGGTCCATGAGATGGCTTCTTTTATCACTCTCCTGAACATATTCAACTCGTTGCATAATTAAATCGGTACTTGACCCAACTCTTCCAACAGCCAAAAAGATGTAATTAGCTAGAAAATCAGAGGCCAGTCTCTGCAAATCAATAAAGTTGCAAACATATCAAATGCTGATATCATCCTTTTGGAGGCACAAACATGCAAATAGATGAATTAACCAGATAGAACAGAAATGGAGACGGGGTTCTCGACCAATTTCATGTCTCGGACTTAAAAAAAGGACAGCAAAAAACAAAAGACAAAGCCTACAAGTTTGTAAACCTTTTAATAATAAAATCATAATAGAGGATGAAAAGGGCTAGTTATAGTCCATGTTGTATAACATGTAATCAAAGAAAACAATGCCTTTAGAACATTGTGTACCTGTATCTCTTTTGGGAAGGTAGCACTGAACAACATTGTCTGCCTCATACCAGGCGGAGGCATATCCATTTGTTGCACAATTTTCCTAATTTGAGGTTCAAAACCCATGTCCAACATCCTATCTGCCTCATCCAGAGCTAAATATCTAATCATCTGTAATGAGACTCTAGCTCTCTCCAGCAGGTCTACCAACCGTCCAGGAGTTGCCACAAGAATGTCAACACCCCTCTCCAGTTCACGGAGCTAGCCAAATCAAACTTACTTTAGTCGCCATAAAAGGAAATAATTATAATGACAAATTCATAAGAACCTTCCACAATAGCCATATTGCACAGCACATATGACATGAAACAAATAACCTACTATAGTACACTTGCAGGTCATTCATTTGTTAGCATTTATTGTGTGTGTGTGTGTGCGCGTGTGTGTGTGTGTGTGTATCTTGTTATTAAATTAAAGGCTCTTACAAATATAAATGTCCCCAACCCCAATAAACTATATGAAACAGTATGACCTAATCTACCAATTCAGTGACTCAAGCTAAAAGTCTAAGACTAATACATGTATAAAAGGGAGATATTAAATCAATTCTTCCAAATCAGCTATTTAGATCTTACAAGCATGTAGATAATAGATTGCAGGGACTACGAATAGTTATTGTCGAGTTGGATATCATTGTCCCCTGGACGGACACAGCAGTTTAGTCCAGCAGTTTCGAAATAATGCAGTCGAAGTAAAAATCAAGAAACATTAAATCCAAAGAACAATCCATCTTCACAAAGGAAAAGTTAAGAAACAAAAAATTCTATGTTGATCTAAATATTGCCGATTAATTATCAATTTGGTCATTAAAGTGGAGACGAGATATCACTTTCATCACCAATTTCAACGGGGTATCATCAAAATCACTTTAAATTAATATACATGTCATGTAGCCAACCATTAAAATTTAAACATGAGAAAAATATAAACTGAAATGATTAAAATCCTATGAAAAATCATTAAAATGTATATTATGCATAAATTTTCATCTGTAGGTGGTATCATGCCAAACAAATGAGTTTTATGATGATAAAACTCTTTCTACATTTATTTTGCAAGATTAAAAAATCATTACAAAAATACAAAACTATTTATTATAATATGAAATATTATCCGAGAAATTAGAATTTAAAAATATTTGGTTGACTATGGTAGCATGTAAAATAAATGTGTGAAACTCTAAAAATGACATTTAACACTCATCTAATACATATTTAAACCTAGTCACATAATAATCACATTGACTTGAGTGAACTATATCAGATCGGTGAAAGAAATGATAACGTGTCGAGATATTTAACCCCTTTAAAAAAACACTAGATCACCGATTTATCTGTCCCAACTCTTTCCGATTTTCAAATATAAAAATACATTTTCCCAACTCAATTTCATAGTTGACTCTGCTTCCTTAACTGTGATTATTCACATATCACTAATGATAGTATATTCAACCGTGTATCAATAGTGACTTTAAGATAACCATGTACTTCCCTATGAACTATTTACATTAGTAAGTTACTTGCATAATATATACGGAAACACTTTGCACTCCTAAAAGAAAAGGTGAGCAAAGTATAAAATCAATTCGCCATACGCACTCTTCTCAAAATTCATTTTGGCTATTTGATTCGGAGCAAATATAACAAGGGTAGAACATTTCTAATGATACATAAAATGAAAATGTCACTATCATAATCTACTTGTTGACTGTTTACCCTGTTAATTCAAACTATTAAAAACATAAAAAAATACGGCACTTTAATAACACGCATAGTGATATGAACATAGTATTGCCCTGTTTTAGTATTACAGTACTCAATTGTCTTCAAATCTTAACACCGCTTGGTTCTGTTTACATTTTTACACAGTAATAAAAATAAACAGAACTTTAACATTTGAAATGATCTCAGAGGCTCAAACCAAAACATCCAATACCTATAGCCGGTTAATATTTAGGGTGTACATACATGATACAACATAGATAATTAAAATATGCTACCTGTTGGTTAATAGGTGCACCTCCATAAGCAACAACAACTTTGACACCAGTTTGATATGAAAACTTTCTTGCTTCTTCATGAATCTGCGATTAACGTCAATCAAAAAATTAAGTTTCATCGGCGAAGTAGCGACAATACATTTTACTCCCTCCATCCCAAATTAGATGAGCTCGTTGACTTTAGGCACGCACTTTAAAGTCCATTGACCGCATAACTACATTACTTATTTTTGAAATTTTATTTTTGCAAATAAAAATTTAAATATGAAAATTTCATTTACAAAAGAAAAATTAGAAAAATAGATTTTGGAACTATACGGTCAATGCACATTAAGTTACATGCCCAAAGTCAACTAACTTATCTAATTTGGGATGGAGGGAGTATCATATAGCAACAAAATGAAGGTAGAGGAAAACCCACTTGGCATGATAGCTCCCTCGTTGGAGACAGGATAAGAGCAAGTGGACAAGCCATTCGCGGCATACGTGGAGCCCTCTGTGCAAACTGGCCGGTCATTATTCCACTAATAATAGGGAAGCAGAATGCAGCCGTCTTGCCAGACCCAGTCTGGGCACAAGCCATCAAATCCCGCCCAGCAAGAGAGATTGGTATGGCATGTCGTTGAACGGGGGTTGGTTTGACATACTTGCACCTCTGAATATTTTTATTAAGTGCATCACCTAAATCAATATCTGCAAAAGTATTCACTGGAGGAGGCACATTATCCCCACTAGTCTCCACCGGAATATCCTCATAAGCATCAAAATTTATTCCTGTATTTTGCTGCTCCCCAACATCCGGCTCGACCTCATCATCATTCCCAAATGGATTAGCTTCACGCTCCCTCCCACGATCCCAGCCACCAATCCTATTATTCCAACCACCTGAACGACCACCACCACCACCACCATACCCTGATCTGCTAAACTCATTCCTCGGTGCAGACCAGCGATTCCCACCTAATGGAACATTTCCACCACTCGGCCCACTCTGCACTGCTGCAGCAGACGAATCAGAGGAAGGTGGCCTATTACGAAGATGCGGAGGAACATATGCAGGTCGGCCTCCACCAGTACCCCCAGCAGCAGCATTTTCAACCGAATCAGCCCAAGAAGTAGGCATTCTCAAAAATCAAACCACCCGAAAAATCTCCTTCTCTAAAATCCTTCAAGCACCAAACAAAACCCCCAAAAATCCCAAATCAATATAAATTTCTCAATTCAACACCTAAAATTTTTCATCATCATCATCAAAAATCAAAACTATAAATCAGCACCCTTTGCAATCAACCAAAAATCAAACTCCCCCAAAACAATAAACAATCATATATACCCACATATATACATACAAACAACAAGAATCACATCAACGAAAAATGCAGCATAAAAATTATCTAAAATCAATGAACACATCAACATATATCAAACATTAATAACAAGATATATATATAGGGAGAGAGATATATATATATAGAGAGAGAGAGACGTACAATGGAGGCGATTTGGAAGAGAGAATGGGGGAATCAGAAACCCTAATTAAGAGGGGATGGTAATGCGATCGGGAAATATCTTTGAATTAAAGTGGACGCTTTCTCTCTCTAGATATATGTATCTTTTTCTCTCACTAGAATGTTGTTAGGAAAGCCAGTAGATTTGGGGAAACATTTTGCGCCTCTTTGTATGTCCCCCTTTATCCTATTTCCTCATCTTACTATTTTCCTTTTTCCTTCCTACCTATTTCTTTTTTATTTTCACACTACTATTTATGTAATATCTATATTTATTCTGATAATTATGTCATGGAATACCTTATCATACTAAATTAGATCAAAGCATCTCCATTGTTCACCTACAAAGAAACTCAAAATTTACTAAATTAAAAATGTAAGATATTGTATAAAATTTGTTAAATAAGATTTCATTTCGATGGTAGTGATTAAATTGATTTGTTATATTTTTTTATATTTTTGTCATAAAACTTTCACATCAATGAATTGCATCAAAATGCAATACTGAAAGAAAAGGTCTCATTCTTACAAGAAAGACTTTCATCTAGTTAAAAGGTATACAAAGATTTATCACTAAATTAGATTTTTAATAAACATCGATATTTGAAAAGAGAACACTCGAAAAAACCCGTAAAGTTAGCGAATCTAAGAAAGGAAATGAGAATATTCATTCAAAAAAATATACCTTATGATTGAAAGTCATGTAGAGTTGGTCTCAAAAGTTGTTTCATTATGACTTTAATGATTGATAAGAAAACTGGGCTAAAAGGTACAAGATCCGCGAAAGGAATGGATGAATGAGAGAAATATAAAACGGAGGTGAAAAAGAAATAACCAAACACAAAGACCATTCTTACTGTTAGTAGGGTTGGAAAATGATCCGGCTGATGCCCTTTTGCTACGAGTATCAGATCAAATTATTTTTAGCATGTTCAAATTTGGCTTCGGGATTATTTCATTAAGATATAAACCGATCCCGGGTATTTGAAATCCGGATTTGAACTGAATATGATTCAATATTGTATTTTCTATTTTTTAATCAGGTAGTTTATGATCCATCGAATATGAGCCGTATGATCCACTAACATTAAATGTCATTATTTATTCAAATTATTCAAATAATTATAATTTAGTTTAAATAAAATATAATAATTTAAAATTAAAATTGAAAATTATATGTAGGTATATATAATTTATTAGATATATATATGAAGATAAACATTATCATAGTGAATAAATCATATTTTATGAAGATTTAAACTTTATGAGGTACAAAAATTTAGAAAATGATGACTTTTACTTATAAATGTAATAAATAAAAAAAATATATAATCTTTATATGTGTTCGAATCGAATATGAACCATGGATTCTATTTGCTTATTCGGGTAGTATCATATTATGAAAAATTATATGAGACCTAATCTGAACGGGTATAGGAATGCTCATATCCGAGATCATATATTATCCGGGCTTAATTTTTTCGTCAGATTTGAATCATTTTCAAAACGAATATGAGAGATGTATCAATTTTTCAGCCGGATATAAGCTGAGACACCAGATGGTCCGTATCTATTAACATCGCTAATTGTGAAAAACGTTCTTAAAAATGACATAAAATCGTATATAAATCGCCCATATATGGTCAAAAAACCATCAAATATGACACTCCCTCAAGGCACATAAATTTAAACTGTTGATATACAAAGACATTAATATGATAACAGCATATAATTTTATCTGAAGTTAATTTAATTATCCAACTAAATTAAGAACAAATCTAGCTACAAACAAAATCACAAAAATAATCGAACTACGAAATATGGAACCAATAACAAATGACAAATATTACACATATCACAAGACATATATAACACATAAAAATAATTGTATATAATATAATTCCAACAACCATAATCCACACATATATTATCTCAGATTATATTAAGTCTAAAAAACAACCACACATAATTTTTAAATAAGCTAAATACAACAATTTTGAACTTATGCCATTATGGGAGGTCAAATTTGCACCATGCTTATATTACAGAATGTAAAAAGATGTGTTGGCGTATCTCATTATTGACTTATCCCTAGTTGTGCAGGCTTATTTCTACCAAGCCTTCTTCAAAATCATCGGATCTGAGAATATAAGTTTTTCTTTATCATTTGAGCATCAATTGCATGTCTTGTACTCACCTTTTTCTGTATGAGTGTGTGTATGGTTGAGCATTCGGTCGGTTAGGTCCAGAACCGAACCGAAAGAACCGAAAACCGACTTTCGGATTTTTTACGGACTGAACCGGACCGAAATTAATGTATGGACCGAACCAAAATAATTCGGTTCGGTTCGGTTCCTTCATTAAGAACCGAATTTTTCTGGAAAAAATATGAAACAACAGCTCAGCAAGTCGAAATACAGGATTCAGCACCATAATCTTAAACATCAAGTTCAAACACAATTTGCAGGCTACAATAGCCGCCATAGAATTCTACAAATTTTAAAATTCATTACAATCATAGTCTAATCAAATGTGCTAGACTGCTAGTTCAGAAACAAAAGTTTGAAATAATCAACGAACCTTGGATTTGATTACAATCATAGCGACACTTGATTCTGTGTTTGGAATTTGGACTAAGGTTTATGTGGTGACTGGTGGGGCTGCTGCGGCTGCTAAATGCGTTTGGGATTTGGGAATATACGAAGCAGTAGAGTCTAATCTAACTAATAAATAGTATTTATTAACATATATCTATATACTTCTTAAAGCATGAGTGATTTTTTAAGGTTATTCCGGTAATTTCACATGCTCTTGGATCAACCCATTAGCCATCTGGATCAACCCGGTCTCTACCCTATTCAAATTAACACTGTAATTTCAAATTTCGGATCTTCATGTAACCCGACCCATATAATGTTGGATCTCATAGCATCTTCCAACCATATGAGAGTTTGAAAAAAGCATTGAATTCGGTTCCTCCAATCATGACACTCATTACTACGTCTGATTGATTTAAAATTCAAACATGATAGTTAATCATAACATATTCATGCTTAATTTTCTTTATCAATCTCTTCCTCCTCAATTATGCTCTCTGCTATTTTTCAATTTGAAATTCGAAATTCTTATAATCTGCTTGCATCTGTAATCATTTGGTCATTTTTTCTCTCTCGATTTGCAGAGTGTTTGGTAGTAACATTTTTTTTTATATTGTAGTGATAACGGTGATCGTGTTTTTTTTAGCATGAAGATGGATTCAACGTCGTCAACAGGTTTTGCAATCCTTTCTATGGTAGGTCATGTTGCGTTGATCAGTGTATGCATCAGGCAAGACGATGCTTCGACAAAGGATGATGTCTCGAAGTCAAAAAGAGAATAACACCATTGGACGTGAAATAGGTCTGCACTATATCCAGCTTAATTTACAATATTTGCTCCATTGTGTATATTTGTTCATTCTATTATTTTTTAACGGGTTCTGAGTTTGTTGTTTGAACGCTGCAGGTATAATTAGGGGTGGCAATATCAGACACGACCCGAAACCCGACACGAACCCGACCCAACCTGAAACCCGATTTACTGAGACAGAAACCCGAAAGTGACCCGAAAATCACCCGACAGACCCGAAATGGACCCGAAATGACCCGAAACTAGAATTTCATTTGTAATAACTTCAATTTTTGGTTTTATTCAATTTTAAGTGATTTTAGGTTGACCCGAAATCGACCCGATTGCCGACACGAACACGACCCGTTACCCGAAATTGCCACCCCTAGGTATAATAATCAGTACATAATTTTGTATTTAACGTGTTTGATAATTTTCTACAGAGAAAAACTGAAAGATCCGTTCTCACGATTTCTATTGATTTCGTGTTCCAGGAATTTGAGAAAAGGTTCGAACACTTTTGTGCAAATGAAAGATTTGTGTTGTGATATAGAATTTGAGATTATTTTTTGAACATCATTTTTAACTATTCGTGTTGGGATTTGTGTTGTACAAAAAGTAATCTTGGTGTTTTCTCTTTTAATTCTTCTAGATTCAGTTTATTTTGATTTTTTTTATAGTTTGTCATGTATGATTTCTGATTTGTGGTTAGTATAATTCATAGGTCATAAAGTGTTTGTTAGAATGTCTAAACTAAACTGTTTGTTCTTTGTGTTTTTTGATTCATTTAATATATTTTTTATATATTCCTAACATGTTAATCTCTTCAAACTCTATTTGTGTTTTAGATTAATGTTAAAACACATGCATGAAGATCTTAGAGTGAAATTAGTTCAAGTATTACAAAATAATTTCGTAATTGATTTCCGCACTAGAGTAAAGTTTCCATACGCATTCATTTCCAAGATACAGTACTCTTGGTCTTGGTTTCTCAAAAGTTTTGGACGCGATCGTATTGTCGTTAACGTCTTCATGTAGAATCATTAGTGTGATATACAACAATTTGTAATAAGTTTGTGTCTGTTATTTAATAGGTATTCTCATGTGGGGGAGCTCATTTGATTCACCTGATATTGGATTAAGGTAGTCACTGGGTGAAAGTTTGGAAATCTGGAGAGGCTTTTATGAAAGTATACGACCTCCACATATGGGATTGTGGCTTAGCATTGGTGTATGTTCTATTTTTTGTATTTTTGTTCCAGTTTTTAAGTTTTTTATATTGTGTAGATGACATGATATTTTGTAATTAATTTTTTGACATTATTTTTGCATAATTTCCTTTAGTGTTGATAGTGATTATGATGCATATATTTCCTCTAATGCATTTATTGAGCTTTTTTTTATGATTGAGTTTTCCTTGCAGCTGCTGAATAGAGATGATTCGTCTAGGCCACTATCGGATGCTCACCGTGTGAAGATTTATATTCAATTTTTCTCCACATTAGATCAAGGCTTTTTGTTTACTTCTTATTGCGTGTCATTGTATTTTGACAAGAGACACCGAGAATGAATATGACCCAATTTCCGTCTAGATACATGAATCTAGCCTATTATAACTCATATGTGTACAAGGAAATGTAGTCAAAATATATTTGATTTTCGATGATTTTGACATTGATCTTTTTTTGTATAATATGCAGTGGTTTCCATATTCACTATATTCAATTTTCAAATCTAGACCTTCTGTTGTAATTTCAAATTAATGGAGTACTTTTTCGCTCCACAATTTTAGCTCTCGATAAGGAAGTTTTTATATATTAGATTTTAAAATATTCGGATACATGGATCTAGACTATTATAGCTCATATGCAAATAGGGAAGTCAAACTTTATTTGATTTTCATTGATGTTGACATTAATTACTAAAATACCATTTACATTTAATGCTTGCGGTTTCCACGTTCATTATATTTAATTTTCAAATCAAGACTTTTTGTTATAATTTCAAATTAATAGAGTTTTTTTCACTCCATAATTTTAGCTTTTGATAAGAAAGTTTTAATATATTTGACCTTTTAAATTTTTGGATACATAGATCTAGAATGCTATAACCCATATGTAAATAAGGAAAAATAGTCAAATTTTATTTTATTTAACTGATTTTGGCCGTTATTATTACAATCCTTTTTTGTATAATATATATTGGTTTCCATATTCAATACATTTAATTTCCAAATCAAGACTTTTGATATTTTTATATATTAATTATTATTTTTTTATATTTTCCGATACAAGAATATAGACTGCTATAATTCATAGCAAAAAAGGAAACGTAGTCAAACATAATTTGATTTCCACTTATTTTAGCATTTAATACTACAAAACTTTTTCGTATAATTTGTGCAGTTTTCATATTCACTATATTCAATTTTCAGATTGACTTTTTGTTATAATTTCCGATTAATGGAGTATTTTTTTTTCACTTCACAATTTTAACTCTTGATAAAGAAGTTTCTATATATTAGACTTTTAAAATTTTCATATACATGAATCTAGCCTGCTATAACTTATATGTAAATAAGGAAACATAGTCAACGTTTATTTGATTTTCAATAATTTTGGCATTTACTATCACAATCCATTTTTGTAGAAAATGTGGTGGTTTACATATACACTATATTTAATTTTCAAATCAAAACTTTTTGTTATAGATTCAAATTAATGGAGTCTTTTCTCATTCCATAATTTCAGCTCTTGATATATAAGGAAGTACTCATACACTAGGTTTTACAAATTTTCGATATATGGATCTGGACTGTAATAGCTTATATGCGAATAGGAAGTCAAACTTCATTTAATTTTCACAGATTTTGACATTTATTACTACAATACTTTTTCGTTTAATTTATACAGTTTTCATGTTCATTACATTCTATTTTCAGATCAAGAATTTTTGTTATAATTTCATTCATACTCGTATCATACTTGTGTGTGTAGCACGGGTCAAAATGCTTAAATAATTTTCATGTGGTAATAAATGAGCATATTTTTATTTAAATAAATTAACAATTACATTTTTTACATGCGGTTTATTACAATTTTTTGTTATTCTATTCAAGATACGAGGTGTGGCCGTTAGGCGACACCGAGAAATTTTAATTATATAGTCATTACTATTTTCATGTCTTTTATAAAAAATTTTGAAAAAAATTATTTTTTAATTATTTTAACTATACAATTAATGATTTAATAATAGATCC